>NW_022158062.1:0-80951 GCF_003316985.1 Fusarium coffeatum
ATGACTACTGGCAGAATCAACCGGTAACAATGTAAGTCTTGAATCACATGACCGATGCTTCGACAGCAGCTAACAACATAAGCAGTCGTCAGTCGATGTTCTCTACATGCTCGAATATGATGGATGGTACTGTCACGGCGAGGGGGAAAGTCAAGTAGAGTAGACAAAAATTCCATTGCTTTTGTTTTGTCTTTCAAATAAGGAAATCGCACTCGCTCTGGTGATATGCTAATCTAGTCTAAGAACCGCAAAGAAACAAAATTTGAATATGTAATTAATTTTAGTGCAAACCGCTCTCTCCCGTTCTCGCCATGTGCTGCTGGCACTTGATCATGACATCAAGCTGATCGCTCACATCCTGCAGACGGCCCAGAACCTTTCGGTTTCCGTCGGTGAAGTTGAGGATAGAGTAAGGAATACCCGTGTCGGCGCAGAATTCGCGGAGCATGAACTGCACCTTGCGAAGGTTGTGTCGAGGCACACGAGGGAAAAGATGGTGAACGGCCTGGAATTGAAGACCTCCGTGGATGAAGTCCAACCAGGCAGGGCAGTCCACATCCATAGTTGTTCGAAGCTGACGCTGCGCAAAAGATTCCTCCTCGCCGAGATCAACAGTCGACATGCCCCAGTGGGAAAGGGTGATCTGGACGTGCAGAGGCATGGTGATGATGTGGGAGACCAGGACGAAGATAACACGGGTGGTCCAGTCAGGGAGTCCGCGCCAGAGGAGGCAGTAGCCGAAGAGGAACCAGTAGCACGCCATGAAGGAGATCTCGGTAGGTCGAATCCACCAAGCGCGCGACTTTCCAAGCTGGGAGGACTTTGAGGAGAGGACGTGAAGCCAGGAGAGGAGGTAGAGGTTGAAGCGAGCGATGCCCATAACAGGGTAGTAGGTGTACTTCTGGTAGGGAACGAGGAAGTCCGCGGCGGCATCCCAGTAAAAGACGAAGCCGTTGTAGTAGGTTGAGCTGAGGGACTTGAAGAAGGATGGGCAGGTGGCGAAGAGAGGGACGTTCTGGATATCGGGGTCGTGCTCAGGTGCGTTTGTCACAAGGTGGTGAACATTGTGACTGCTCTTCCACCAGCCGATTGAAAGACCACAGCAGAAATCGGCAATGAACATGCCGACAAGAGTATCGAAAACGAAGTTGGAGGTAATCGCAAGATGACCGGCATCGTGCGCCGTAAACATGATTTGATGCCAGAACAGACCCAAGAACACAGCAGAGGTGATGTACCACTGGTTATAGAACAAGACACCAAAGAGGGTGAATAAGGTAGTGTATCGAGCCATCTCCTTGCCGTAGTCGATGTAAGGACATTGGTACAAGCCCTCGTCACGAATTCTGTCGTGGAGAAGCTGGTACTTGTGTCGAATATCGGTCTGGATCTTAACATCCGCTGGGCAGGGATATGTTTCCAAATCACTCTGAATTTCACGCGCGACGCCAGCGTTTGCAACTCGCAGAATGGCGGCTCTCTTTCCGTTGTTCTCGCTCTTGATGGTAGCAGAGCGATGTCTCAAGCCCTCGGTCTTGGTCGCATCTTCGACCACAACTTCATCGGTCGCTGAAGATGCAGAGCTGGCAGCATCGTCGAGGATGCTGCTACTGCTGAGACTCTCTTCTGTGTCTGAAGCAGAGGAATCCGCGACTTCGATCTCCTCGGGGGCGTCCTTGCGAAAGACACCGCCTCTAATTGGTGGTGTGCGGTTCGTCCAAGGACCCTGCTTCCGGCCGATCCGATAGGCCTTCATTGTTCGTAGTGTCGATTCGGAGTGGTAACTATATCAAATACGAATATTAATAATCTGATCTGATCTCATTTGGATGTAATGGAGGGTAGTTTCGTGGTGCTTTGACCCCGCGCATGCATTGCATAAGCTGTCTCGTCTGACAGGCCAATGGGGTGTTGTAAATGCAGCATCTTGGTGTTTTCCTCTTTTTGGTGTAGTGCCATGGATGTGTATAACCTCAAACTCAACCACAACGACACTCGTTCCATTTTATCATCTTCTCGGGTGTCTAAAACTTACGCTTTCATTTCGTCTGTTGCATCGCGGCCAACCATGTGCAGAACCGCCAATCGTCCACCAGGATGTCTGTCCATCCAACCATCGAGCTTGAGAATCGAATCTTCGTAGATGACAATAGTCTGGTCGTCGGCGATCATTCGCTCGACCGCTGCTGCGGTCAAGACCTTATCGCGACTCATTGTGATGTCGGGATCTTTTCGGTGTATGTGTAGGTGCTGTAGGTATGCTGGAAAGGAAGGTCGATAGGTGCTGGAAGTAGTGCGTAATAGGTCGTGATTGCACAGAAAGAATGACGAGGGAAGATGTGAATCACAGACAGCAGCGAAAAGAGCGCAAATATGAAGAGCAAACAAGAAACAAGAACAGCAACAGAGCAAACAGCCGAGGCAGCACAAGAGATAAGTACTCAAGCTAATCAGGGGCACAGCTACCTACCTGTCTGTCAGTCCCAAAGAGGATATCCATAATTATCATCTCCTCTTACTCAAGCTACGCCCCCAGATTAAACCATTCGTCAACTAATTCGTTCTCTCGTTCCTGTACGACCAATAGTGGGCGCAGCACTCGTACCGTTTTGTGATCCATGACAGTCCAATCCAATCTCAACAGAGCCAGCACAAACTAAGCAGGTAGGGTCCTTGTCCCTTCAACCCGGGGCACGTCAAACGATTAGTTTAGCTCTAGCTAAGCTTAGCTTTGAACCGGGGCTACGAACGGGCCAAGGCCCCTCAAAGGATTTGTCTACAGTAGAGGAGCATTTGACGCCGTAGAGTAGGGTGATTAATCCCTGTAGACCTGTCCGAAGATGCATGTGCGACATGCTCATCATCCAAGGACGGTAGGCAAAAGGAAAGGAGGCAGAGGAGGCAGGAGAGAGGAAAGGCAAAAAAAGAGATGAGCATCGTCCAAGATCCTGGTTTGTGGCCAAGCATTTCTCTACAAACCCACATATTAAAACTGGTCCTAGTGTAATCCCTAAGGTCCTGCGGAGGGAGTCGCCTCTTTAGTGGAGTTGGTTGGCTTGAAACAAGAAGAGCCAAGGTCTGGACCTTCTTCCCCTAGCCAGACATTTTAGCCAGGTGAAAGGTAAGGTGACAGTCGTCGACAAAAAACCTAAACAGAGTTCTAGAAAACGAGCTTAATGCAACCCATGACTCTCTGTACAGTACTGTTCCTGACTGTGTAACCGTTACGTGCATCGTTTGGCTGCAACTTCAACTCAATTGGCAGCCGTTTGAGATTGACACAAACCCATATTAATTGACCTATAGCGCTGACTGTATATGTGTTGTGTCCCGTCAGAATCAGATCTGTCCTCTGTTTGTCCTGTTTGTTACCTTACGCGTACCACTTCCAAAACGTACAGTACCCGTAAGAGTCTACTGCACCAGTCCTCGTTTAACGCGTAATTCGGATACGGATCCCTTCTCAGGCATAGTCGCCTCTGTTGGTACGATACGAAAATCCCTTCCGTCGGAAAACCACAGCCTGGCGCCCCTTGACCCCCCTACAAGATACGGAGAGGGGCCAAAATGCTCCCGAAATGGAAAAGAACCCCTGTGGAGACTAGGCGCAGCAGGGGAGTTTGGGGGGGGGGCGTTGCGACTCTAGTCCCACAAGACCCTGAATTTCAGGCCTGGGGTTTTAAGTTAGTGTCCATCTTTCACCCGCGGGCAGCGAGTGCGAATCAAGGAAAGACCACCTCTTGCCCGCTGCATGGTCAGAGTATTGGATACCGAGGGAAGGTACCTTGGACCTACCCGGCGGTCTTCCGGTCCTGTCACGTCTCGCCAAAGTACGCGTAATTTTTCGTCAACCCTCAGGTATCTCGGTCCGTTGGATACGACTTTACACCCTCAATAGGGGTCGTAATTATTCTAGAATGCTTCGTTACAAAAAATGCACTTGACGAGATTACGTGTTTCTCTACAATAAAAATAAATAGTAACAGAGATTTGATTTGAGTCAAATGTCGCACGTGGGAAAGCGCAACGCTCAACCGTCGTTGTTTAAAGGGGCGCTTAATTAGATAGTGTAGCTTAACATTAATCGTAACCATTCCGCCGCGGACGCATTCTTGTTCTGAGATTGCTAAATTAGCTTAGCTAGATAACCAGCTAGAAACAACATCCCATGAATCGAACCATTCACCGAAGTCCTTTCTGTCCATGGATGGATGGTGATGAATATCCGGATTTATTTCTTCCCCTCAATCTTGGCTAACGCTCAAAAGAGCTCTCCGCATAAATCACAAGTCCTTGTTTTTTTGCATCTGCTGTGCCGTTGATGGCGTCGGCCCAGGAAATTAAACTAAAATTCGGGTGCGGCCTTTTTTTCTCTTTGTTTTTCGTAAACAAGAAAGGAAAGGGGGCTCGAACTGTTGAAGGAAGCTAAGCTTTTCTGAATCCTTGCCTGATGCGAGGTTAGATTGGCTATGGCGTCCAATCCCCTGGCCGAGAATTAACGTGTCAAGATTAACTCTGACCACACCACGCGTTGGAGCTAGATCCCAGCCCGTCTGTCATGGCGGCCCCCACGTCCATGGTCAAGTCCATGGCCAAGTCCAAGTTTTCGAGCTTTATCATATCTTATCTTATCGACGTTGCGGATACATGATTGGTGCGGCGGCCTGCCGCCAAGAGAGTCGCCAGAAAGTGTCCATAGCTTCAGGGTAGTGTTGATGGGCAAGATTCAATATTATGATAGACAGACAGAACACAGAAAGTACGCAGATGAGAATAATGATGGACAGGAATACTGGCTCAACATTTGAACAGCCAAGAGTCTGTTCATACCACTAGATCTCCCCATCATGCATCGTGATGGATACAGACACCTTGACTCGCCGTTATGAACAACGACACACAATCCCCAGTGACATATCGCGACGTCACAACGCGCGATATTTCTTTTTGAGACCCAGCTGACGACAGCTCCCGCCACCTTCCCCCTTGAGTGAAACCACACTAGATTCAGCAACACCAACAGGATGGAATGACGCTAGGCGATTTTCCTCTGTTGCTAAGACATCAGACATTGAGGGTCAAGATGACCTTGTCAATTGTTGCGTATAAAGTGACTGAATTGGCAGCCAAGCTCAGCTATGGCTTATATTTGAGTGTCGGATTGTGGTAGTGGTGATTGGCTCAGGAGAAAATGTATAATATTGTTTCCAGTGGCTGCTTATCCTTCCAGACGCGCAATGCTCACCAGCAACCAAGCTGAGCTCATATGTCTGAGCCACAATATACCGTCACTCCCTGCTTTGCACTTATTACTCTCCCTAACCATCGATTCAAAGCCTCCTGATCTCAGCTGTCACCGTTGTTTAACACTTCAACATGGGCGCCATGTCCTTGCCTAGGGTGGCTGATCAGCCTGAGCATCCGCGATTTTTGAGGCTATGGAGTTGAGCCTAATCAACGCGTGCTTGAGAGCGAGGCGCGATTGAGAAGAAATAATCGAAAGAGTTAGAGAGCATTTCCGTTGTAGTGAATGTAGTTTTGGTGTCTTGATGACGAGGAGGTTTTCGTGAATGAGGCTCTTCAACGGATCTTACCGAAGTGTAGATCCCCTCATAAAGTCCCCGATAACTTTCCGCCTAAGAGTATAAATCTCCGACTGAAGCTCTCATCTTGCGACGCCATGATTACCACCCTAAGATAACGATCCAAGTCCATCAAAATGCCATCGGATTTACCTCCCCGCGAATCATTCATCGCCCGCAGCGGCAACACATACTCCTTCATCTCCATCAAACCCACCACCCAAACCAAGTCACTCCTCTTCCTCCACGGCTTCCCATCCACTCTCAACGACTGGGTCCATCAAATACGGCATTTCTCAGCAGAAGGATTTGGCGTCATAGTGCCAGATTTGCTTGGGTATGGTGAGAGTAGCAAGCCTGATGATATAGAGCAGTACCGTCTAAAGCCAATGAGCGATGAAGCCATTGAGCTTCTGGACCATCTCAAGCTGAATACTGTTGTCGGAGTAGGACACGACTTTGGCGCGACACTTCTATCGCGAATGGTAGCTTACTACCCTTTACGCTTCGAATCGCTCATATTTCTCGCCGTTGGACCACCGCCGCTTGGAACGCCTTTTGATGTCGACATGATCAACCAGATGACCAAGCAAGTGCTGGGTTACGAAATGCTCGGATACATTCCATTCCTAGCCGAACTCGACTCTCAGCATTGTCTTGAACAGAGATCTGAAGCTGCTATGAGTCTCGTGTTCTGTCGTGACCGCAAAGAGTGGGAGACGTGGTTTCATCCTCTTGGGAAGATGCATGAGCTCGTACGTGAGGATCGCAGAGTTGCCATTGCACCGTGGTACACCGAGGATCTCCAAGAAGCGCACCTTAAAGCGTTCGGATCGAAGGATGGATATAAGGGTGTTTGTCGATGGTATCGTATGTGGAAAGATAACCTGAATGTGCCGGATGAGAAGGGCTTCGAAGACTTCAAGACCGAAAAACCCGTCCTCTTCATAGTGCCCCCGGAACCTGCTACGTCGATGCAACAACAGCAGCAAATGCTTTCGTCCTGGGCCCCGAACCTCCAAACCGTTGGTCTCGACACGAGCCACTGGATCCATATCGAACAACCCAGCCAAACCAACAGAGCTATTCAGAGCTTCCTCACCTCAACCAGCCATGTTTAGCACCTCAGGTCTCAACCAATCAAATGTATCAAGAAGATCAAAGTTAAAGTCCAACTGCGTCGGAATGTCCCAGTCAAGCGTGTCGAGGGCTCCACCGCCTGCGATGGGAGCGTTGAGGTTGTGATCGAGCACGCCTTGTATAACAGCTTTGCAGTCCGCACAGAGATCGGCGTTGGGAGCGGGTGGTCGGACCCAGTCGAGGAAGCCGATGAGGAGACTGAGCTTCTGTATTATTGCTGAGCGGCTTAGTTTCGGACAGTCGGGATGCGTGCCGCGGAATGTTGGACGAAGTAGTTCGAGACACAGGATACCTCCTCCTGGAGCGGCAAAGGCCATCAACTGTGTTTGTTAGACGGATGTAACAAGATGATGTGGGTTGTTAGACTTACCAGCCATTCAAAGTCTCGTCTGACTCCAGAGAAGCGATCTTGATGTGTCCAAAACAGAAGAGTCAGGCTGACCATCTCAAAACTGATCACCAGCAATCGATTCTCATCAATGTGACCCAAACGAAGAGACAACCTTTCTGCGAAGAACAAATTCTGCAAATGTTCCAAACGGACGAGGATCCTCACGTAAACCTCACCCACGTCGCAGTTCGGATCGTCCATTTCATCTGCTCGATAGATTAGATGCGGAGGAAACCGCGCATATGTTGTTTCGCTGCGCGCCTTGAGTTCACTTTCACCATTAGCGAGAACCCTTTGGAGAATGGACATGGAACACTTACGCTACCCTCTCGAACGTAGCCTTCACGTTACTCACCAACGCCATCTCAAGAAGCTCGCCCTTGATAAGCGCAATCTGCATACGTGCTTTGATATGTGCCGCACCAAGTAACTCCCCATCTGGCCGATACCCATTCGAGTCCAACCTCGACATGGCGCGCTTGATAGCGGCTTCACCTTCCATGAGATCCTTGTCATCAATGTCCATCGCCAGAGGGCCTGAGAAGTACTGGTGGCTAAGAAGCGGTGGTCGGCCTGTGAAGGACACGAGGACTTTATCAAGGGCGTAGACGCGGTCTGTTATGCGGCGCTTGTGCTCAGAGCAAAGGGAGGGAATGTAGTTTGGGTCGTCGATGTTGACATGATGACCGAGGAAGGTTAGGAGGGCGACTGTTTCGGCGGCGTAGCTCCAGCATGCCAAACCTGAAGGTGTTAGTGGTGACGAAGACGGAAGCAGGAGAAACTTACCAGCGTCGCCTGTTACCAACGACTCGATAGTTGTTCTGCGGTAGCAAAGATAAAGAAGGATATCGTTTGCAGTAGTAAAATGGCGAACAAGCTCAACGCAATAGCCTAAACACTTGTTCACAGCAGCAGCTTCCATTCCAGGAGCGCCATTCCAATATGTCCAGATCAGACCGATTGATTCCCAGCGAATGTTATTTCCAGTGAACTGATCAGTCCATGCCTTTGCACTCGAATGCTCGTCACGAATCGGCCTCGAGGTATTATTACTAATGCACAAAGCCATCTCTTCAAGCTGCGCATCATCTCTGGTTTCCAGAACCTCACCCCAATCTTGTTGGAGAGTATTCAAGATATCCTCAATTGTTATAAACATCCAGTCGTCGACGCGACAGTGAAGCTTGTTAGGCATGACATCGTCGCGAGCACCAGGAAGGTGACGAAGAACAAAGAGACACATCTCGCGGAGATGAGACGGCATCTCAATCATACAAGTCCTCGCCCTCGGCTGCCTTCTTGGGCTCGGCTCGATTTCGAGAGAAGGGCCATGGATGAGCGAGAGACTGTTTCTTGTTTCTTCAAAGACTGCATTGTGACTGGTGAAGCCGAGATAGCCAGGTCCCAACGAAGGTGAAGGAGTTGAGGTTGACTCTTCACTTGGGCCCACACTTGTACTTGTAGTAGTGATTGTATTAGGGATCGAAGCTGTACTTGGGACCGAAGCTGGATTGGAAACCGAAGTCGTAGCAGGAACGCTGGATGTAGCTCGGCTTGGAGGAGACCGAAGCCGCTGCTTCTTGACTCTTGGCTCCGAGATAGTGTAGATGCACGACTCTCTCCGCTTTGCACACCGAGAACAAGTGGGCTGACCGTGATCGCAGGCTACTTTCCGCGCTCGACATGGATCACAAGCCTGGGGTCTACCATTTAAGCGTCGCAGAAGAGGGGCATCTGCCATGATGTGCTGTGTTGCTGATGAATCCGATGATGATAAATCTCTCGGTTTCGGCTTGGAAGTGGATGTCGGCTTGGAAAATTCACGGTGTCGGTTTGGATGTTGGTGGTGTCGGCTTGGAATTTAGCGGCTTCGGCTTGAGATTATGCACTATCGGCTTGGATAAACTCTCTCGGCTTCACCATTATGGAGCTCGGCTTGATGACTCCCCCACATAGTTCAGCTCGGCTTACAGGGGTTTGTCTAAATTGAGCACGCCGAACCATTGTTAGTGTGACGCTTCGCGGAATGTGTCACTCGGAGACGGAAACGTTTGGCTGCAGGGCTGACAAGAAAGTAATTGATGGCTTGAAAGGCGTACACACCGTTCCGCTGTGACTCAATTATGGGTTGCGGCTGATCAAGCAACAAAAGTCAAGCCGAGATGGGTTGCAGTATAAGTATATCTGGATGCCCCCGATGTTTTGGAGTATCAATTCGATATACAATCATCAAGACATTCAACACTCAATTGAATACACTACTGTTTTAGTACTTCAGCTCTATCACACACAAACCTTCAACATGTCTTCACTATCAGCTACATACAAGACTGCCAACGTCTCTGAGACAACACTCGTTGACACAACCAAGCCTTCAACAAGTACAAAGCCTGGTACGCTTTAAACTTCCCATCTTTTTGATCAATGGTCTAACAAGTTCAGGTCTCGAGGTTACACATAAACCATCCCTCAAGGAAAAGATCCAGAGGAAGTTGTCTGGGTCTGTAGACCCTACAAAGAAGCCCGCTGACCCATACAAGTCATGGGAAGCCCGAGCAGGTCAGTACAATGCAACCATAATCACTAGTCAATCAAAGGGATGAAAACTAATTCGTTGTCAGTAGCGCTGATGTAAACTATGGAAGAGACGGATATATGATTGCGATTTCACAGGAAGATCTAGACCGAAGGATGCATGGGATGGCTTGTTTGAGATAATAGTGGCTTATGCCTTGATGATGGATACCCGTACCGAGTTAGAATGATTCAATTTGTTATTTATTTATTAGGCCTATTGCAATCGCTAAAGCTTTAGTGATCAATAATGCTCCCCAACGTCAGCCCTTGTTACCGCCTGAGTTGTAGTTGACCACACGGGTTGTCTGGAGTCCGGTAGTGTGGTAAGAGTTAGGATCCTAACAAATAATTAGGAATATTGGATACAGGCAAAAGTTACTGCAACAGATGATAGACTCATACTAAATGACTCGTTTCTAATGAAACTAGGAATCTTTCATAAGATCGTCAATTTATCCTGCCACTTATACCAATTAGCAACGGCCAGATATAAAGCCGTCTATGGCTATGCTTACATCCACCGCGCGTAAATCTGCCGACACCCCGGTAGTTGCGGGCGTAACCTACATTCTCCCAAGCAATTAATCCCGGACAACACATCCGATATCGCACTCGTGCTCTACATAGAACTCTAATTGGATCAAGCGTACCAGTTGTCCGTACAAGTGATTTGCTTCAACGGCGGCATTCATCCGCCTGTAGATAAACAATGGGGTCCAAAACGGCAGTCGTAAGCGCTAAGAAGCTTGTGTTCGCAATCGAAGGAAGGGTCCGTCCGGGAATACCGGGTCTTACGTTATGTCAAAGCTACATGCAAGTCCAAGTTTGGCATTGGATGAGAAGTTGGTCGGTATAAGCGGCCAAGAAGTGAACAAGTATGTCTGAACAGCAACAATAGCTCTCAAGAACATGTCCTGTTTACCTGTAGAACCTGTTCATGAGCCGACAAAGGGAGAGGAAGCACAAAGGAGACAAGGAACACTAGTACAAAACTTGCTCACTCTTATACTAGCAATTAGCACTGAGAAGGAAAGGTCTCAGCCTCAATGGAGGTTGTGAAATGCAAGTGTGTCATTCATGACCGAAGGTGACAACACGCCAGCATGCGAAACGACGACACATAGCCAGAAGAGGACTCCACTTCCCAGCCATGCTTGATAGTGACGCAGATCGTCCCAGGACCTCCACCGCGGTTTGGTCTTCAAGAGCTTACCTAAAAGACGAAATGATTTGACAACCTTAGGTTAGCTTTTAGGCCACTTTACTTTGTGGTTCTAAGCCTTAGGTTAAACAAAAGCTTTCAGTCTCGCACCTGAAGATGTCGGGTATCTGTCCTGTAGTCGCATATCATCAAACTTCAAGACTACCACCCTTCCTGAATTGCAACCAATTGCGACCGTAGATCCTCTGATCAGCCAGCAGGTTGGATGAACAGAGCTGGGTAACCATAGGACCTTTTCCCCGCGCCAGGTCACCCATCTACTACCCTTGCTCAATGCAAACCCAGAGTCGACCAGTTGGGGAACAGAGTCTTCGCCATCCGGAGCTTGAATCGACAATTGACCGGCGTCGAAGATGATTTGTGAGCCACTGAGATCAAACTCGATCTCACAACTCCCAACACGAGGAAAGCTGCGCGATTGCAAGCACGTGCCGTCCTCGATAGACCATAGATGGACGTCGTTATTCTTCGTACCTGTCGAAGCGAGAAGGTTGTCGCGAGATAATGCGACAGAGCCTATCTCGTCAGTAGAAGCTAGTGATTTGAGACAGGTTCCGACAACAGTATCCCAGATACGGATAGTGTTGCCTTCATGCGAGACCGCCAACAGTTGTCCGTTAGGAGAGAACACTGCTTCGGAAATTGGTCCGCCAGGTCCTTTTAACTCATGTAGACTTATCCCGTCGGAAGTGGAAGTGTTCCAGAGCCGGACAATACCATCATAGTCCCCTGATGCAAGCAAGTCACCGACAGGGGAGACTGCCACCACACATAAAGCTGACTCATGACCTGACAATTCATCCATGCAACCGTTGTTTATACTCCACCGGCGGACTACATAGTCACCACATCCTATGATGATAGTCTTTGAGTCTCTCGAGAAAACTGCAGTACTAGCAGTCCACTCTTGTTCGGTAAAGTCATGGACGCATCGCCCATCGTGAACAGACCAAATCCAGGCAACGCTGCCGGATGAGTAGCCAAGGACTAGTAGGAAGTTTCCATCGGGTGAGAACTCGAATTCGTCCGCGTGAAGCAGGTCATAACCTGCAAGCCTCAGCGCTCGTGTCATGCCTCCTTTCTGGAAGTTCCACAGTTTGATTGACCCTGCGAGACCGGATGATGCTAGTATGGACTGATCTGGAGATAGTACGACGGCTTGTAATCTACTAGGCTTGTTGTCGGATACGGAATTAGCGGAAAGATTTGCCGATTGACTGCTTAAAGACCAGATGCGAATTGTAAAGTCGTTGGAGGTGGACACGAGCAGTTTCGAGTCGGGCGAGAAGGTGATTGAGTTGACGTCGCTGTCATGTCCAACTAGCTCGTACTCACAAGACGCTTCCTTGACATTCCATACCTGGATGTGATTCATCGAAGATGCAGACGAAATGAACTTTGAGTCGGAAGAGATCGAGATTTTGGTATCCCAGGCCTGGCAGTCGAATTCGTGCAAGCATTCCTCGTTTTCATAATCCCATACACGAACTGTTCCGTCGGTAGAGCTCGATGCCAGGTATGAGAGGTCAGGCGCGAAGACAACTGATTGGACTGGCTCTTCGTGCCCTTTGAGAGTATGAATACACTCGCCATTCTCGACTCTCCATACGCGAACAACACCATCCTCAGTTCCAGAGGTTAACAAAGTTGAATCAGAAGAGAAGGCGACCGAGTTAACTCCTCCCCAGCTCCCTTGCCATTCGTGCAAGTACTTTCGCTCAGTGACCGACCAGATCCATATCTTCCCGGAGCCAGCTTCTAGCTCTAGCTCAATCCACGAGCAGAAAGTGAGAAGTGTCGAGTTAGGCGAAATAGCGACTTCGTGTACAGCGCTATTGTGGCCTCTCAATGTCCGTGTGCATTTGCCGGTCTTGGCAGACCAGAATTTGATCGTCTTATCCAAAGAAGCGGAAACGACAGTTCCTCCATCTGTAAAGAATACGGCGGAGAAGACAGCATCACTATGACCAGTCAAGGTATGCAAGCACTTCCCATCGATAACGCGCCAGATCTTCACACTGCAATCATCGGAAGTCGAAGCGATCAGAGAGGCATCGGGGGAGAAGACTGCGGCGTTTACTGGACCTTGGTGACCTTCAAAAATCTGCTGGCTTTCATCTTTTGGGACTCTTTCTGGGCGAAGGGTGATCCAATTTGGGACCGCCCACATGAAAGCATCGGCGACGAAGTTACTCGATGGTGCGAATATGAGAACGGATGAGTAAATCTGAAGCGGGTTCGAGTCGATGATTGACATATTGCGGTAGAGCAGTTCTAGCACGTTCTCGAGATACAACTGCTGGTATTCAGCCTTCGACTCCTACAGATGGTTAGTTTCCATTAGGTCTTTCGAGGGTTCAAACTTGCTTCCGCCATAGTTGTCAAAGTCTCGATCATCAATATACTCTCACTCGCCCTTCCAATCAGACTTAGGACCTCTAGCCAATGTAGAATGTTACGTTCTAGGAAATGAGTCACTAGAAGAGATTCTGCAGTATCGCTCGTCTGGAGATGTGCAACCCAGTTGGTGCAAGCATAAACAAGCGTTTTCGATATGCAACTGCTGATTTTGTCCTTTGGGATAGTCGATCTATCGATTCCGGGGGACGATAAGCCGCAGATGTTAGGCTTCAAGTACTCGGACATTACGCGCAGGCAGCTCGTAGCCATGTTGTCGTGATCAAGCGATGGGTCGGTCTGCTCCACGTTTGGCGCATTTTGTGAAGGCTCGTCTTCTGTAAACTCGGCCATCATTGCGTAGGTATCCGTCAAGTTGTCTTTAGATACCAACAACAACGTACGGAATTCCTTTAATTGAATTAATCATGCGCCCGTCAAAAGCGTTGTTTCTTGCAGTGCTTACAATGAAGGTGTATGGGAGCGATTGGGTAAAAGAAGAATGATCCTCCAAGACTTAAGTATTGAAATAAGATAGCGTAAATGTCAAACTGAACCCGGCTAAACTATCTCAATTATTTCATCTCCTAGGATCTCAGCAACCAATTCTTCTGATGGCACAGAGTGAACGTACTGGTAATCGCAGGAGTTGTAAGAGAAGGGTTCTAATCCTGGTCAGACTCAGGTAGCAGTGCAAATCATATCTCGGACCCCACCACGGAACATGGCTCTCAGCCTACCTGGGTTCTCACATCGACAACCAACTGCGCAGGATCGCTTGCACTGTTCACTGAGAACACGGCAAAAATGGACAGAGTAGACCAAACTATTCAAGAAGTAAGGCAAGTCATTGCCGACATTCCAGAGAATTCACAAGACCGAGCATTATACTTGTTTCGACTCGCGGAACAGCTCAATAGGAAGCACTCCACTACCGGCTCAATCGCTTATCTCGACGAAGGCATTCGGATTTTACAACTAGCTGTCGATGTTGTGCCAGAGGAGCATCCCAACAGGGGCAGGATCATACATAACCTTTCTTCTCAACTTCATGATCGATATGCCAGAAAAAAGTCCATGACTGATCTCAACAAGGCCATCTTGATTGCCCGAGATTCCATCGACGCACTCCAAGAGGATGACCCCGCCCTACCTTTATTCTTTGGGGACCTGGGGAACCTACTCATGGACAGATACTATGGGAAGGGTGTCAAATGGGATCTTGACGAGGCTATTGACTGCACACGTCAAGCTCTCAACGCCGTTGCCAACAACGACCAGGCTCGTGCTTCATTACTGGACAGGTTAGGTATAAGTCTAGGACATTATCACTGGAGAGGCGGGATTGGGTCTGATCCTGCACTCAAAGGGTATCTCGAAGAAGCCATAACAGTCAGTCGCCAAGCCGTGGACCTTACCCCGAAGGACCATCCAGCTCTTGCTGGTCGATTGAAGAACCTGGGAACACATCTGGGTCACAAGTATCACTCTATCAAGACGAAGGATCAAGATGAGCTTCGAGATTGTATCATATGCCATGTCGCCGCTGTTCACGCGGAACAATCACCAACACTTCAAAGAATTCGGGCCGCGGATGATGTCTTGTCCTACTGCGCAGACGTACCAGACTGGGATCTGGCTTACGAGGTATCGACCAGTGCAATCGCCCTATTCCCAAAACTCATATTCCGATCTCATCAACACTCGGACAAGCTGCACATGCTTGGCCAAGTCTCTGGATTGGCCTCTGAAGCCGCCGCGGTGGCCCTGAATGCTGGGAAGGACCCGGGAGTTGCGCTGACAATTCTCGAAGAGGGAAGAGGCGTACTTTCTCAGTCTATGGACGAGATGAGAACTGACCGTGGGAGCTTGCAGTCTCAGCATCCACAGTACGCAGAGGAGTTGAATCAGCTTCGGGGTGCACTCGACGATCCCTTGCAGTATACTGACGCCCTAATCGATCCCGACGAGACTTGGCAAGGCGAATCACAACGACAAAAAGAAGCTGACGATAATCTAGACAAATTACTCTCCAAGATTCGCAAAGAACCTGGCTTTGAAGATTACCTACTGCCGCCCTCCGAAACCGACATGAAAGCCGCCGCAGCAAAAGGCCCTATAGTTGTAATCAATGTGAGTCGTTTCCGCTGCGACGCAATCATCATCGGGCCAGACCGCTTTCGACTGGTACCGCTACCGAAGCTCACGCTGCCAGACATCGAAGGCGCGTACAAGATGCAACAAATTGAGCCTTCAACCCCATTTCAAAAGTTCGACTCGGTTTCAGATAGCAATTTCGACCTGTGGGATGTCGTCGTATCCCGCAATGGATGGGACGCTCCTTCAGAGTCGAACTGGGGTGGTTTGAGCAAGAAGCTGGCTGACGCTCTTGGGTCGCCAAAGGTACTTGGTTGGCTTTGGGAGGCTATTACTGAGCCTGTGTTGGACTTTCTGGGATATGCAAGTGTACCGGGAGATGGCTTTTGGCCTCATGTCTGGTGGATACCGACTGGTAGTCTCAGCAGATTTGCGATTCATGCAGCTGGAGACTACTACCCTGGAACTCGCGAGACGGTCCTAGACAGGACTGTATCCTCCTACAACTCCTCGATCAAGTCAATCATCCAAGGTCGCCGTCATGAAGCCGCTGTACGCGAATCCCAATATGCTCTTCTTGTCGCGATGGAGTCCACGAAGGGGTATCGCGCAGATCTACCCTTTGCCCCTAGAGAGATATCGCTGGTTAGCGATATCTGCAGATCAATGTCACTCAACCCTCTCCAGTCCGGCCAGCAGAAGCAGGACATCATCCCTCATTTACGCGATTGCACTATCTTCCACTTCGCAGGCCACGGGCAAAGCGATAATCAGAACCCGTTGAGCAGTAAGCTGTTACTCAATGACTGGGACAGCGACCCGCTTACAGTTACTTCGCTCTTCGACACAAAACTGCACGAAAATCCGCCATTTCTTGCGTATCTTTCTGCTTGTGGGACGGGGCGTAGAGGTTCTCTGATGAGAGCATACACCTGATCAGCGCGTGCCAACTAGCAGGATTTCGTCATGTTATAGGGACATTGTGGGAGGTGAACGATGAATCATGTGTCCAGACGGCGAAGGTACTGTACGAAAGACTCAGGGACGATGGGATTTCGGATGATGCTGTCGCTCGCGGATTGCATGCGGCAGCTCGCTACATGAAGGAAGAATGGTCGAAGAAGCTGAATAATGGTTGGAGAGATGCAAGCCTTATTCGAAGTAGGAAGAGGAGGTTGAAGTTGCAGGAAATTGAGCGAGATGGTGGAAGAGACATTGTGTTTTGCGACGACGATGAGAATGAAGACTTTGGGCCGCTGTACTGGGTTCCTTTTGTACATTTTGGTATATGATCATATGGAAGTCTAGATGAAGCATGCCTTCTGAAACCCCGAAGACCCTCTCTACTCGACAGGCAATGAAGTTCTTAGCGGAAAGTTGAAAGCAACCCACTCCTCCGCCCCGTCACCACCAGACCTATACCTCCCACTGGTACTCGGCTTCTTTGGCAACCCTCCAATCTTGGGCAACTCCAACACGTCAAAAGACGTCGGGTGGCTAGTAACAATAACCTTGAGTGTATCCTTGCACTCACTCATTCCCCTAGCCCTCATCTCTTTGGGGACCTCCGTTCTCATCTTCTTACTGAACCGCCCTGTAAAGCCCTGACCCTCATCCAACGGAGGAATCACCGCAGAACCGTAGAATATGTTGTCGACTTGCCAGAAAGGCCCGAGACTGAAGACATGTAGGTACAGTTCTCTGGCGGAATTGTTTTGGAGGACGAGTTCGAACATGTATTTGTTGGTAACGTCTTGTATGACCTGGACAGTCGTATTTGGAACGAATTGTTCGCGGGATCGAGTTGTTATGTTTATGTCAAAGGAAGATCGGAAGGAGGGTGATATCAAATTGTTCGCGAGGGTCTTGGCGAATTCGTAGCGCACTATGTGCTCCAAGAGAGCAGCAATATCTGCTGGACTTGCAGTGCTTCGTTGTAGGATCGGGAGATTGTCGAGTTCCCTACCAGCCTTATATATCTTGTACTCGTTGCCGACAACTTCCACAGATAATAAACAAGAGCGATTGTCAGATGCCCGATATGCAGCAAGGGAGTATCTCCGAAATGCTGCAAGCCACTCATCAGTTTCAGCAATCTTGTCGCTTAGTGATATCGCAAATTCGTGAAAGCAATGTTTGGTCTGGGGCTCAGCAACGCAGTTCGTCTCCTTCAACGGTGTTCCATCCATGAGTTGCAACGAAGATGTGAGAGGTCCAAGGGTGCTGAGCCAAGCTGTGACTGTGTTATCATGCAAGGCATCATTATGATCGACCACGCCAGAAGGATAGAGGATAAAGTCATCGCCCTCTCTAAGTCCATGCGCTTGACCAGCTTGTAGAACAAGACTCTGTCCACTTCTGAAGGCCGGAATGACAGGTCTTGTAGTCGCGAGGGTATGCGGTCCAAAGAATTCCTGGTTCTTGTTTCCGTATAGGGCTGGGGTTTGTTCCAGTGCGTTCGCTTTGAAGCTGGGAGATAGGCGGTAGAAGATGTCTCGGTGTCGCTTGTTCATACCAAAGTCTCTCAAGCTGCGCGACAGGAAGAATGATAGTGCTCCGTGTTCGACACCAGCCTGGACGATCTCTGTCGCTTCTTCGTGAGGACCACAAGCTGCGAGAACGGCATACCCATTGGGATCGATCAGCCAACTAGGTTGCATGGACACATCTCTATAACCAGACGGGGCATCCTCTGTCGTTTCAATGGGTTCATCATCCTCAATGATAAAGGTCTCCGAGTCATGTGGCAGGAATCGCACGTTCGTTCGTTCTAAGCGATAAATACTAGCAGCAAAGCAGCAATCAAGAACAAGAGTAACGACCAAACCCTTTCTCACCATAGCATTAAGCACCATGGCGAATCTATGTCCACCAAGCAGCCGGACTTTACTCGCATCCTGTCCATGGAGAAGAGCCAAGGCTAGATCGCCAGTTGCCTTATTGGAGAAACCACTGACTGGTTCTATTCTGGTACCATGGCCTGAGAAATGGATGTAGACACAATCGCCCGCCTTTGCGGCTGCAGTGACCTCTCTAAAGGCCGCGGTCACATTGTTGTATGTTGGCCAATGCGCGGGGTCTTCCTCAACTCCAGTTTCGGTTTGTGTGGCTGTGAACAGCTTGATGTCGATTGGGACGGTGTGACGTTGGAGTAATGTCTTGATCTCCAGAACATCACGAACACAGCCTTTCAATGGTATGTCTGGGTAGGCGTTGATACCCACTAATATCGCGTGATGGGTTGGTTGATCTGTCATGACAAAAGATGGGAATTGTAATTGTTCTGCTTCTGTTCCCGAGACTAATGAGAGGGATAATAAGCACATTTAATATATGGCCCGGCCCGTCCAAATCACAATGCCTTGTCGCCTTCTGCATACTTCCCAAACAAATTACTGCACTGCTGCCCGAAAGCTGCATGTCATCCACAAACAGCCCGATGCGCCTTTCAGCAATTCTCCTCTCTCACATCATTGCCTGGCTAGATTGCTTGCAGTTTGTCAACGCTGATCATTGCATTGTTTTGGGCGGGTCTTCCGTCGTTGTAGCACAGTTTGCATGTTCCGTCCACCGGCGCGGTTGCGACCATGAAGGGTCCTTCGCGAGAACCGTCACTTCGGAGGTAATACACACTGTCCCCAACCGTGAAGGCCGGTGTCTAATAATAGATTCTAGATTAATATCCGACAATTAATAAAGAGTAACTAGGATGCATACCGTTGCGTAGGCACTTACGTGCGGCATGATTTCTAGCACCAGTCAGATTAACACTCCCGACCAGACTCTGACCACTTACTCTTCGTCGTTGGAAATTTGGATTGTGAATGGAAATTGACATAAAAATGAAGAAAACTTGGTGGGATTCAAGCACGTACTTATATAGTACCTCGCCTCTATACTGAGCATTCTGGCATCCCAGCGTGTTGCGATACTGTTGGTTCGACCTGCATATTTAAAATGCCTCATCACAATCACAAATAGGCGATAGGCCACCATAACATGTTGCGACGCTGTTGGTTCGACCTGCATATTCAAAATACCTCATCGCGATCACAGAAAGGTGACAAGCCGTCATGGGCTCTCGCAATCTATGCCCTTTTCGAAGACGAAAGGTCGCGGCTCGTATCCTTCCTGTGTCAGCCCCTTGTGCACGCTCTACGGAAGCCCAGATTAACAAGAGTATGTCTTCTCGTCCCCAGTAACTACGGTATCTAATATTACCCCAGCCAGGGTTACAGACCAGGCTATCCTAGATAAACGTCATTGATGTTATCGCATGGTCCTTTCTTCCTGTCCCGACGGTTCAGTAGACTTCGGCCGCGATGCCTCGTCAGATCCCAACGTACATATATACTCTGGCCAATTCATCAAGCGCACAGCAAAGGCGTTTCTTATATGCCTGGTCACGATGTTGTTATTGCTTCCGATAGCTATCTGCAATCTCGTTAACGACCTCCCGATGCGGCTCTTGATTGTTATGATATCGACAGTGGTTTATCTTCTCGTCCTCTCGGGATTAACTCGTGTCAAGACAATCGAGTTAGTCGTGGCTGGGACAACGTAAGTGACTTCCCGTTCATTCAAGACACCGATTAACGAAACATTCGAGATATGCTACTGTTCTCACAGTCTTCGTGTCGGGGACAGAAGGCAAATGAATATCTAGCCTTTGATCAACTCGAAGTGAATTCGATCTCGTATATCTATTTATTATTTATGACCACCGATGTTCCCGGACGTTGTTCTATGGATGATTGTGCTGGTGAGCCGGTTAACTACTAACTTTGGAGGAAGATAAGCTTTTATGGTATTCATTGTCATACTAGCGTTGGATGACTTACGATATAGCTTGAGACGGACTTTTACTAGCACTTAGTTTCATAATATGTGATTGTCATTATGTTGTTTTGTCTCTATACTTTTAAAGACCTGCTCCTCAAAGCTCGAAAGGAAATAGTTCCTGGACATTTCTGCTTTCCAACAATGAGTCTTCCCAGGTTGTGAACAATCTTCTTTCCCTGATAGCCCTCATAGGACTATCATCCTCTTCAGAGTTGACCAATTGATAAGAACCCGATTTCGGTCGAAAGATGAGCCATTCACTCGGCCGTTTCCTTGGTAAATAATAAAGTGCATAGTCGTGCTGTATAGCAATCTCACATATCCTCTCGTTGAGTCTAAAGTTAGTCCCTTGTCGATTAAGTAATTCCAGGAAGCCTTCGGGACCGCTTTGAATTGCTCGAATTGCCTCGTCTTCAGTGATATTTCTTTCTGATGCTCGAACCCCTAGAAGCATTTGGTGAGACGGTCCTGATACTTTTGAATGCTCCAGGATGTCATAAGTGATTTGAAGCTTACTTTCCGCATTGTTGATAAGGTGTTCTAGAGCTTGCGTGCCAGTCATGGTGGCTTTCTTTATGATAGCGGGCGAGGTCTCGATATCGGACGCCCAGTCTTCAAAGATTTCTTCTAGTATAGCTATGCCGCTCGCAATGGCAATATCTAGCATCCTGTCCGTTAAATTAACAGGCAGGATACAGTGTTGGAAAAGAAGACGAAGTGCCTTCGGACCCTTTGACACGGCGCAGACAAAGAGGGCCTCGTCTAACTCAACTTTGCAGGGGCACAGCTCTAGAAGTGTCTTCAGAGTGCGAGAGTCATATTTCACAGCGCTATGTATAGCTTCGCTAACTCTGTGACCGGGATCATGACAATGATCAAGAAGGATCCTGAGTGTCTTTGGCCCCTGTTTGGCCGCCAAGGCAAGAAGGCTTCCATCTATCATTGTGGAACTCTCAGAGGACATCTTAAGAACCCGCTCAAGAATATCCGTACCAATCCTGATGGCGTCACGGAGGAACTGCCTGCTGATTAATACTGGCCTATCACAGTGATCGAGAAGAAACCGAACTGTCGCGAGACTCTGTGAAGCTGCGGCGGCGAACGTTTCTTCTTCTAGGTGGACGGCGTTTCTGGGAGTCTCAAGAATGATCTGCAGAGTTTCGACGTCAGTCGAGGCAGCCTTAGCGAGAACCTTCTTAGGGATCACAATTGGTTGTTGGCAGTTTTGAAGAATGAGCTTGAGAGTTGTCTTGTCCTCCCCAATGGCAAGAAGGAAGACATTCTCATCTAGTTGCATGGGCTCTCGAAATGCCTCGAAGACCGATCTTAGAAGTGAAATGCGATCGGTCGGCCCATAAGCCATCACATTCATAACAAGCTCCGACCCGGGATCTACTGCTCCCCTCGCACGTTCTAGAAAGGGTCGTAGACCATGGTGACGGGCCTGGGCCATCCATGACAGAATATTCCTCGTCAGGCCCGGTGAGATATGGTGTCTTTGCTCGAAGACATCAAATACATCAGGGAAGGCCGACAAGGTTCGTTTGGCAACGTCGAGGTTGAAGGGAATGGGACCTTCACACTTGTCCAGGTAGGCGTTTGTGGGGAAACTTCCGTGATCAAGTAGTTGATGGAACACATCATTATGAATGGCTTTCACCATGCCCTGGCGGCTGAGGAATCTCAGAAGGCAATCTGTTGTAACGTGCTGTTCAAGCTTGTCGGTGAGTAGTCGGGCTGATATTGTGGAAAGCTGAGATTGTAATTCCCGTATCGAAGTAGTTGAAAAAGTGTTGGCTGGCTTCTGGCTTCCGTAGATATACACACATAACTCTTGCACAACCACATGCTCTTCTTTAGCGTAGTCGGGCTCGATGCTGCTCAATTCCATGTCGGACGCCATTCCAAGTAACGCATAAACCTTATCGCGAGGATCTGAAGCCTTACTTCCTTTGAACTTACACAGCAACGTGCAAAGGTTTCGGTCTTGACTCCACCACGTTGTTGTTTTCAAGGGACTGGGCATAATGTCCAGGACAGCTTGACATTGCTCACTGACGGGTGAATCAATTATATGGGGCAACAGGGCGAACAGCTTCGCAGAAATCTTCCCTAGATTGCACTCAACGATAGCTCTCTTGGCATTAGCAACTTCCTGAAGCACCCAGACTCTTGTGAACCAAGGATTCTCCATGAAAATTTTCAAACCATTGAGAAGTCTTTTGTTGTCGGTTATGCCCAGGCTCTCTTTTATTTGCTGCCATTGATCTCGCCATCGTTGATCACCCCGAGGCCATTTTCGGAAGGCTTCAGAGGGCAATTTCATTGAAAACCTATCAACCACCGTCTTTAGATCAGCCGCATTGCCGCTAAGGTAGCCAAGCCAGATGATGACATTTTCACACTTCCGATAGATTTCGCCCATATGATTAACTTGGTGGCTGCGCTCTTTGATGTTGCTCTGGTCGATACATAAAGCATCGACCCAGAGTATCCGATCCTCATGCGGCTGCCTCAAGTGACACAGAGCGTCATACAGACTGATCGTGATGCACAGCGTTTTCCCATCCACGGTAATCTCGCAAGGCGTATTCTGACTTCCCCAAACGTATGAAAGTGCCTCATACGGCATGATACTTGCCTCTTCGTCGAGATAAGCTTGAAACAGGCTACACTGGATTGAAGGCTGAGTTCCTTGGTGGAGTTGCATAAGACGAAAGCCTGGTCGTTCAAGTCCAAACGGCTCATAGGAGAATATATCGGTGAAAGTGTGCTCTTTCTCAAGCTGGGAGGGATCTATTTTGCTGGCCACCAATAGTGCGTATGTTACAGCAGCTGTTCCCGCTCTTTGCTTTGGTGTGTCTTCGGATGAAGTTGGTTTCTTCGTCACGCCACAGACAGTCAAGATTGGTAGTTGAAAGTTCAACTTGGCCGCCGCTCTTTCGAAACAAAGAACCTTGCTATTATAGCCAGTTCTATGTAGTGTTTCATCTTTCGGGGATTCGTGGTTACAAGATGCAACCTTGCCATGTAAGATTTTGACGGAGTTACTCCAACTCAAGTTCTGTTGCTCGGTTTCAGCATTGTAGACGGTCATTGACTTTTTGAAAAATTGCTCTTGGCATTCCAGACGGCCCAGCCAGGACTTTAGATCTTCGACAACAGAAAGGACTGCGGTGGGTGGCCTTGCCATTTGGTGGGTGACAGAAAGGCGATTAAGCTGTGCTGTTTGGGAACCATCAAATTGGACCACTCCTGGTTCAATACCTTGCGGTGTTCCGACAACGACATCGCCTGTCCTGGCAATCCCGGCCGCTGGCGCTATTCCGTCGACTCCTATCAAGAAGCCGGCTTTGATTGAGGGGAACTGTTTCAGTATATCGTTGACCGTGTCGTTGGTAAACGCTGCGATGTCGAGTATGTCCTCGCTATTGCCGGCCAAGACGATGTAATGTGAACCAATCCTGCCGACAAGACATGTTGCTCCTGAGGAGTTGAGTGCGTGTTCATAGTATTTCTCATGCAATAGCAGCTCGGCAGTCTTGTAGTCTCCCTTCACAGGAGCTACCACAAAGATTCGACACTGTTGTCTATCGGGCAGTTCCATGGTTGCTGCTGAAATACGGTGAATAAGACAAAGGTGGTATCAGTGAAAACAGACGAGTCAATGATGGAGTGTGGTAAATTTATTGCCAGACGAATTGCCTGTGCAACGTTAATCTTACCGGGCTGTGATGCATTGGGGCTGAGCCAGCCGCCAAGCTGGCGGTGGGTTGAAACACCTATCAGAAGTCGGGCGCAGAATCGCATTTCGAGCATCGCCTCAATATTCTTATGCAGCTGACAGCAAGACAGGACAAAAATACAAAAAGGGAATGTTGAAGATGGGTGCCAGGCCGATTCAGGATATTGGAATGAGCAGGTGGCTGATTGCCTCATACCCAAGGCGCCTGTTCATGGACGAAGGCGAGACCCCAGAATTTCATACTATGCTCATGTATTGGAAAACGCGTCGCAAATTGCTTCTGAGTTCGAGGCTCTGCTCACGACTTTAATTTTCATGGTTTTCCAATGTTTTGGTTTTACTATCACTGAACTTCTTGAGATATGTCTACTCAACTGCTAACCCCATCACTCATAGCCGTATCCCAAATCTCTCTCCTCAACCAATCCTTACTATCCGAACGAGGCCACAAAACATTCGCCAAAACCCATCTCGCATCATCCCAAGTATACAGCCTCAAAGCCTTACTCTGCTCCCTTATCATCCTGTGAAAGAAGGCCTTGAAACTCGGCTCCGAGTCCAGACCGCCATGCTTCTCGTAAGCATGAACACCAATCAACCCAATAAAAGACTGCCAATATATAAACTCTACAAGCTCCGAATTCCGCATGGCAATAGTTATCTCCCTCTGCAAGATGCGCAGCGAGTATAGAATTATTTCCAGCCTAAGGGGACCCCAGACAACAGCAATTTCTTGCATGTACAGTTGCGCCGCGATTGTTAATGCACACCATGAAACCAAATATTTCGAAGTCTCGGGCGTACTAGCCTCGGACCCATCGTTGTCGCCTCCGTAGTAAATCGAGTTCAGATGAGCCATGATAACGCTATCGTAAAGTTTCGAAGAAGGGCCTTGCAGCCAAAAATAATTCTTTCGTTCGCAAAAAGGATCGTTGTGTGGATCTCCACCTAGATTCTCGGTCGTATCTCGAAGACATCTGATGACAGGTCTGTAGTCGATATCGAGCAGCTGAGCTCCGCTGTGAGGTGGGTTGAAAAATGCCGGGAAAAGACGAATCGCCTTGAGCTTGAGATGATGCCCGATCTTTCCTTTGTTCGTGTAGTATTTGTGAAGTTGATAGAGGACGTCTGTTGAATCGCGGGTTACTGTGTGGTTGCCGAGACCTTCTGTGCGGGCAACGGCTCCAAAAACGCTTTTCATGCCCTCCACGAAGGTAGATGTTCTTATCGTGTTAGCCTAGAATCAAAAATACAAGCAGTAGGGAGCTACTGACAGAAGAAAATATCGGTCGTCCAGCTCTTGGTCGAGAGTCTTACGTTCGTCGCTGGGTAGAGCTCCTAAACTTTTCAAAAGGGCGTATAAACCGCTCAAGTGTGTTTCTGCTAGCATTATATCACCACGGCAAGTCTGAAACCATTAGCCTTATTCTGGGCACTAAATAGATATCAGAGCAAACCTCAGTGTACGCCAAAGTAACGATTTGTTTGGTGATTTCAGCAACCAGCTTTGGATCTTGCCGAGAAACCCAATCTCTCACCCTCCGCACAGTCTCAATCTTGTGATGAAGAAAGGTAAGTTCAAAGTCCTGTAGACTGCCCACGTTGAAGGCAAAGTGAGTACCAGCCATGAGTACTGCGCTTCGAAGTGCTTCAGGGTCTGTGATGATATAAGCCAGACTATACACTGTTAGAAGGTTGATTCCATAGTATTATGTAAACCTACCAATCTTTCGTATGATCTTTTGGCGACACGCCAAGTGTCGGGCCTGTCTCATAGACTAAAGATGCATATTAGTATACAGCCTATAAGCTCACTCCCAGATCCAACTCACAGTAATGAAACAGCTCCTGCGATCTCAGCGGCATGTCAATAGAAACAGCACTCTTGAAATTCGTCGCTGACCCTGAAATCAACATCTGATTTACCAAAGCCTGTGCGCTAGGTAACTCGGGCCTCTTGGCACTCTTAGAAGGTGCACATTCCCACGGTGTCGCATCCTGCCACGGCAGAGCTTCACCTGCCGCTCTCTCTAGCGCTCTTCTCTCCCTAAGAGGAATTTTGACTGGCGGGTATTCACATGCTCTGTTGCCCTTGATGCAGTTTTCACTGACACATAATTAGGGTTTTGTGGCTTTTCGCTACGACGGAGATGGCAGGTTGACTCACCATTTGGGCCGTTGTTCGCCACATCTTATTCTGCGGCTGCGACATTCTGAACAGCCAGCTCGACTTCGTGTATGAGCGCGGCGCTGTCGGGTTTTAGCTTTGGCATCCTCTGTCTTCTTGGCTGCTGTATCTTTTTGGCCATCCATCATAGTTCAAGATCCTCTCGCGTAGGTAGGTAGGGATTCAGAATCCTTCAAAAGAGGAGGGGATAGGGGATAAGATGCAATGTGGGCAGCGACTTCTGTAAGGCTGTCGGCCCCGTAAGCACTAGTTCGTAAATGCTTGTTAGTGAGTGACCTGTCATCTCTGGCTTGAAACACGGGACACTAGGTATTTCCGTAACAGTCATAGCTTGCGAAAGGTTTTCGCATTCGCTTAGTTTAATGATAAAACTTGGCTTGCCAACTCTGGCGATTCTATATCTTGGCGATACTATTAATTCCCTCTCGTACACTTCATCTATTCGGGTATCATAGTCTAGTAACCTTCGGGCATCAAGTCTAATAACTCATCACCTCTATCCGTAGTATCCCGATCTATTAGCATCCCCATATCCCTCCATTAAAAACTCCATATCAGTCCAGCCAGCCAATTCCATCTCATTTCCTGGTATAAACTGTGCCATCGAGCCATCAATTGTTCCGAATCCCGGAAATGGTAAAAAGTTCAAAAGACCGTCCATCGATCCAATGCCTGGGGCTTGCTGTGGTTGCATCTGCTGGACTGGGTAGGGCATGTTCATACTCTGCGGAGGAAGGTTTGATGTCGCTGATAGATCGGTTGGGCTGTTGGCGCATTCTGAGAACGTGTCGACAACGTGAGCTAGGCGCTTCATTGAGCCGCATTTATCTGTGTGGTTGATGACGTTTCGTAGAGTCGCTACAAGACGTCGGATCTTGCTTTGTAGGGCGACTTCGTCTGGACGAACTCCTTCGACCAATTCCCCAGGGAGTAGTCGGAGTAGTCGCAGGATTAGAACCATACCCGAGCAGTAAGCGTAGAATATATCGAGTCCGGAAAGGCCATTGATAACGTCAAAGTGGTCGAGCAGGATCATGAGATAGCTCAGTTGGCATGCGTGCTTGACGCATAACGCAGCATGTCTAGGTACCGGTGCCTTGGACGCTTCCAGGGCTGCCTTTCTTGTTGCCGCGACGTCTTGAAGTAGTAACGGTCGTGTAGCGACGATAGTGATATAGTGAAACTGAATGTGTAGCAGTAAGACAGCCCGGAGTTGTGCACGCGTCTTCCAGGCCAGCGACACTTTGAGTTCCTCCATATCCACAGCGCCGTCTTCGTCTATAGAAGGAAGCGCCCGGCCTTCAAGCTTGATCCAAGAAACATCCAGTCCTGGGGCCTTTCCGATGTCTTTCTTCCACCCATCCAGAGCATTCAGGACCTCATCCAGTTTCGGCCCCGGACTTCGATTGATGCCGTGTAAAAGTCGCGTTCGCGCAAGGATAGCTTGGAGCTTGACAGACCATGACACAAGTCTGGCGTCCGTTCCGATGCCTCCTTCCACAAAATCTTCCCTTGGTGGGACGACTTCGACGTCAAGTTCCTGCAAGCCACTGGGCCGACCAAGACTCGAGGCGAGGAATTGCTCGAAGGCGTATAATGTGCAGAACACCCATTTCCGGACTTCCCTCTCCACTGGTCTGAACGAAGAGCTCATGTCGGAGCGGTGGAGGCCGAGGGCAAAGGAGATGCGCGTTGCCGTACCTGCGATGTTCCACGCAGCGTTTCTCTCATTGTTGTTGTGCAGGAACAGCGACAGAAGTAGCAAGACACGAACATTGGTGAGGGAACATTTCGATATGAACTGGGGTAGCAAAGCTCTAGCCACTGTGACTGATCTTCGTCGCAGACCAGAGTGGTCGATGTTGGGAATTGACCGGTCGGCAATTGATCCAAATACGACGATCATATGAAGGCATCCAATCCAGCCCCAGTCAGGTAATTGAAGTGGTCTCGAATTCGGGATACGCGGCTGTCGTCGAGCTTGAACAATGAATAACTCATACTCCTCCTCAAACGTAGCGCGATGGAACAGCGGAAAGTCATCGTGAACATTCTTAAAGTAAGACTGGATGAGCTGCTCAAGTACCTCATTCGGAGGGAACTGGCCGAGGATCTCATCCATGTCCGTGGTTGGCAGACGTGTGAAGTCGCGCGCAATGGCGGATGTCATTGATCCAGGCGAAGGTCCATCTTGTGGCGAAAGCGCAATGCGTTGAGGTTGGTCTTCGTCGTCTTGTCCGTCAGCCTCGAGGAGTCGACTCGTGTTGTCTTGAGTAAACTTGGTAGTCCCCGCGCGGCCGGGAGCAGGGTTACTATCATTCGAGTCAACAAGGTTTCGCAGTTGGTTCCAGAAGTTGAGTGTTCCTGAAGGTCCGATGTAGTGTTCATGGCCTGAGTTGTCTTTGACGAGTGATGATTGGGGTCCTTCGTTTTGCTTATCAGGCGGCGTCGTACCAGCACTATTTCCATCCGTCGTAACAATTTCGGGCCCTATCGAAGGTGTGCGCTCATTGTCCGGAGGACTTTGTACCAATTCATCGACCTTGAGAAGCTTACGATTCGGGTCTGTAACATTGGGCATTTTGTAGCCCAAGCGCTGGCCCAATTGCGCAAGGTCACTGACATTATCCAGACATTCATCGGGGAATGCACCTTTGACGAGAGCTTCCAAACAACGGTACCTAGCAAGTCATGAGCTTATACGATGGGGATAGATCGGCACTTGAGTCGCACAAACCTATCGCTTAAATCATCAACACTGCCGTAGAAGCGCGTCTTGCGCGGCGCGGTATATGAGCAGGTGACATTATGTTCAACACAATTTACACAGCCAGTACCCGAAGGATCAGGCACACACTTGCACCTTCGCTTAAGACAAACAATCAGCGCCAGGGGTCCTCCATTGTACGGATGGGGTGTGGTATGGTATGTTGTGTCTTACGCAAGAGAGTCACTCACCTTGCGACAACGATCACAGCTCTGAGCGTTCCTCTTACGGGATTCGTCAGGTATACGCCTTAAGCGACGCTTGGCGGCTATCGCTGAGGATTCTGCCGACATGTTGAGTTCTGACTCTGTGGAAGACGATAAATGGGATTCATCGAATCGATGGTTCCTGCTGTGCTGGGGGGTTTAGAATTACGGATACGCGGTTTCGGTTTGTTTCCCGCGGTCGGATGTATGCTTCCGATGGTAGACGTAGATGGCGTCAGGCCTAAAAAGCCGCTGATGGAATGGGGGATGAGGGGTGACAGGAATTATGGGGATTGGATTGACTGAACACCACCAAGACGAGACATCATCTTGAACATGTTATTCTGTAGGGCCGTTCGTCCATCGATTGTCAATTGTTCCAAGCCTTATCTTATCGCCAGACCTCGATTCAAAATGGCTAGCACATTGACTCTTCCCGACTCAAGGACGTTGAACTACCGTCTGGACTCGCCCGCAAAGAGTAGCGATGCGCCTCTTGTCGTCCTCTCCAATTCACTCTTAGCACCGCTACCAGTATGGGATCATGTCGTTAAGGTTCTTCACAGCAATGGCTACAACACATTGCGTTATGACCAGCCCGGTCATGGAGGTTCATCAGCACCGAAAGACTTGAGTACCACCACATTTGACTCAATGGCTGACGATGTGCATTACCTACTAAAGACCCTGTCAATCAACAAGGTTCACTCATGGGTTGGTGTCTCAATGGGTGCCTCAGCTGGAGTTTACTTCACGACCAAATACCCCAACGTTGTTCAGAAGCTTGCCATCTGCGACACCATTTCTTCATCGCCCATCAACGCAGGTACAGAAGATACGTTTACCACTCGCGTCGCTGCAGCCAAGGAAGCAGGCAACCTGGAGTCAATGATCGAAAGTACCATGGATCGATGGTTCGGAGAGGATTGGATGGACAAGAATCCTGAGGAAACTCAGCGAATGCAAAAAGTCATGTCCGGCTCAACTCTTGACGGGTTCATAACATGCTGTAACGCGCTTAGTAGCAAGACGTTTGACCTGAGACCGCGCTTGCCGAAGATCGGCGCTTCTGTTGATGATGCTGTTTGCATTGTTGGTGAGAAGGATGCGAATCTGCCGCAGAGTATGGCTGAGATGAGAGATGAGATCCAGAAGAGCTTTGACGAGGCGGGCAAGAGCCAGAACATTGATCTTGTTATTATCCCGGACGCTGGGCACGTCTCGTTTGTTGACGGGTATGACCAATTCATGGCGGAGTTGCTAAAATGGTTGGCAAGGTAAATGTTCAAGCGACGTCGACTATAGTTCCTCGATCTACAATGGGCACTTGCCTCTGAATTAAGAATGATTTTGACATGCATTATGTTTGAAGATCAATTGAAGTAAGGTACCTATCTATCCCAAAGGTCTTCCCATGTTGTCATGGTTGAACTTTCCTCAAACATACCCTATACTCATTTCAAGCAAATTGCCAATCATCCGACACTTCATCAACCATCCCAACACCACGCATATCATCCAAAAGCAACCTGCAAGAGAAAACAGGCTGAACGGCGAACTTTCAAGACATCTGCATGATACTAATGCAAGTATCTCCTTCGAGGCAATACAGACGATCCTCATCCCTGGCCCGTTATCGGCGAACAAAATAAGCGAGGTGGGGTCAACGTCTTTTTATCCCGAAGCTAAGCACCTCGTCGATCTTAGCAATCTGATAATTGATCAAAGTTGGCCGACGTCAGATTCACGCATGTAAGACAGGATTACAAGGGTTGTTTGGTTGCATCAATAGTTTGTAAGTATGCATGTATTCGCCGAAGGTGTTGCGTTACGCATGTTTGAGGTGACGCGGTACGGTGTGTATCCTCAAGGTGTGAGACTTGTTGCATATCACCAGTACGATTGACCAGGTCGTCTCTTTCATGTCATTCAATTCGTTATACAGGAGAATTATCATGTAGTTAGGTCATGATCTGACTACTCTCCCCTCGGCACCGTCATAACAGGCGGTTCAAGCTTGACCGTCCTCCCGTGTTTGATCAACTCCGTAGCTTGCATAAAGAACGAGTCAATCCTCAAAATAACAGGCCTCAAAAACACCTGCGCAGCTGTATCCTCGGTAGCACCGAGTCTCTGCAGCGATAAGTGGAACTTCTCCAACAGTCTGTAAGCTGCCTCGATGTCGCGCGGATCACTAGCTAACAGAAAGAGGTAGATCAAGAAGTTTCCACAAAGGATAAGTTGTGATCGGGCAACTAAAGGGCGTTAGTACAAGAAGATACCTGGAATAGGGTGCGAGTAACTTACAGCGACCCCAGAAGCTGGTCAGTTCTTCCTCAGTGATATATGACATAAACGTCGTGAATAGTTCAAATTCGGCGAGCGCGGTGGAGAGCCACCTTTGGAGGTTTGAACCGGGGGTGACCTTTGCGGCTCTCGTAGCGGGGAACATCAGACCACGCCAGAGAAGCACCTGTGTTGCAAAGAATGATATATGCAGGGGTCCTATAGATGTCAGTTATGATCGGCCAACTGTGCAAGTGACGTACCATTATGAGCATAAGGTCTCACAGCTAGGCAGCTCGGGATGAGACTGGGCCATTCCTTAAGCGTCTCGCGAATGGGTATTAGTTGTTGACGTGTCTGTGTGTTTGATCGTACACCACTGCTTCATGTAAGTGACTGTGCAGATATCACACCGGGGTGGAACTTACTGGCTGCAGTCTAGGATAGCACGCATCTCCCTCGACACAGTGATCTGCTCGAGGAAGCGCGCACCGTCCACGACGCGAAATGTGGCATCCTCAGGATCAATCAAGTATCGCAGATCATCAGGAATATCCTCACCAGACCGTAGATCATCCATATCTGGCGGGGCCGTGGTGAAGGACTCATAGCTAATATGTGGAGGGTTACCATGGGCCACTGCTGACCAGCAGTCTGTGTAGAAAGTCGCCCACCAGAGCTTCTTCCTCAACCTCTTCTCCCAAGGCGCAATATTCCACTTGTCAGGATCCTGGTGCAGACCCAGCATTTGCGCGACGGATGTTGCTTGACACGCCATCACCCAGGTGTACGGCGTCTCGACGCTGTCTATCTCTGGTGGCTTCATATGAAGCAGCAGCAAGCATGACATTAGCCGAGACAGATTAGGTGCCTCGAGTTCCCGTCGTAGCGCCTCTTGAGCATTGTTGGTTAGTTCGTGCTGCTTGAAAGGACATGGGATCCTCGCGAGGCCGGCATCCTGGGACCAGAAGACGCAAGCGAGGGCGTACACAGCGCCTCGTAGTGACGAGGGTATGTCAAGCTTTGATGTTGCGTATTGACGTAGGAAGCGAGTCTTGTGGACTACGGGGAACCCAGCATGGACGTGGCGGAAGTAAAGACGCACGAGGGCCGGGCCGTGGGGCCAAACGAGGCGCTCGATAGAGTCGGAAGCCATCTTTGTGGCTTCATTCTTATGATCGGGGAACTCATCCAGCAGAAGCAAAAAGTGCATCGGGTAATCATCCTGGTCAGGTCCGCCATGATAGACTTGGACAAAGTTGGCGTCAATACCTTCTCTCTCGCTAAGCAGCACTGATCTAAAGGCGTCGAGAAAGTAAGGATCCTGCTCCGAGGCTAATGCCATAGCATGGGCTGTTCTGCCGGGTACATCTTCAAGAGCATATACAGCTTCCTGATTAGGTTCAAGACGGGGTGGATCAAGGCTGAGTGAGTTTAGTCCAGAAGGACTCTGTCCAGGAACAGGCGGAAGATGGGGCCGGACAAGACCGTTGTGTACAACGGCTGCTGGCTCAGATCTGTGGCGATTCGCTTCTGAGGTAGCGGAGGGAGATATGGCTGAGGTTGTGCCAGTGACGGAGGTTGAAGCTGTGACCGATGCTGGACTTGTCGCGTCATAACTCTTGGAGGATTCGGCACCTGAAGGCGATGGCCCTCCAGGACCAGGGATGTTATACCCCGAAGTAGAAGAAGGTCCGGGCCGAGGACCCAGAGGGTCGGTATCGGAGAGGGATTGGCATGCTAAGCCTCTGCTTTTGCAAAACAGGCCTGAGTTACAATTGATGCACTGGTCAGTTGATTGAGGTTATAGTATAGATGGTATGTATAGGCGATGGCATAAGTGGATGCGATAAGTCAAGGGTAGTAGAGTAGAGTAGAGATAGAACCGATAGTACGGTAATGAAACAATGATGGATAAAACGAATAACAGTGGGGATGGAAAATCGGGCGCCTCTCACATGGGGGCTCAGAAGTTATGACACAAGCCGTCTTGCGGCGCCGACACGCGTCGCAGGGTCTGTTCTTGCGACTTCTGGGTTGACGCGCTTTACCAAAGTTACTGCGAATGCTGAACTTGCGGGGAGTGGCCGAAGAAGTTGCCCTTTCAGGATGATGTTGATCATGACCATGACCATGACCATGACCTTGATCCAATGGGGGAGGAGGAACATTAACATGATCCATGGAATGGTCCATCGTGTGCCTGAGATGGGGCTTCTATGCTTCTTCTTTCAGGTACCCGAAGCCAACCGGTAATCGGAGAATAGGGAGGCGTGGAGACAATGGACCGAATTGTCAGCGAACAAAAAAAGAACTTGCCAAAGAAGAGGGAAAGTAAAGAAAAGCAAGCGAGTTCGTGTCGGCGAAAAGAACTGGCGTGATGGAGAGGGAGGGAATGGGGGGAAAGATAAGTTGGCCGACAAGGGTCGGGGGCTCCCCAGGGGTGCTTCTCTTTGGCTTCTCTCTGGTCTCGGCACTTGATGGAGCGGTCTTGACCGAATGCAGATACGATCATCAAAAATGGTCTAATTACGTACTAGTTGTTGGTTCTGTAGCAAATTATGTTGGAACAAACATGACTTGGACCTTTTGAGTCCGAGACAAGACGGCCTGGAGATTGAGAATCTGATCGCGGGTGACGATCCTTGACGATCACAATACAGGGTCTATTGCTGTAGGCTGTCCCTGAATCATGGATCTGGTCCCAGCGCCATGGGAATGACTTCTCTTTCTTCCATAATAATACTAATAGTAATACAAGGTCTGTCTTGTCGACTTTTAATTACAACAAACTTTAAAACAAAGGCTCGCAATCCAATCAATCCAATCGCCTCGACTTAAACAGACATCCCTAAATTAAACAGATGTCGCCAAGGAATCAGGCCCCTTATTGTGCGGGACAATGATGCGCTCTTGGCTTCCGGGCTCACCATCAGTGTACGGCATGTTCCAGCTCTCATGGTACTTTTGCTGCGTCTCCTGCGCAGAGATACCGTCTTTGAGAAACTCGTCCAATTTTCTCTCTGGAACAACCAAGTGAAGCACGTAGTATACGACCGCACTGATCATGAATCCAAAGAGATAATTCAATCGGTAGAGCTCAATTGCACCGTCTGAAATCTGCACTGAAGGGTTGACAGCAGCGATGAAGCCCGGCATTTGCGGCACGACGCCTACAATCCACTAAGAGGTCAGTTAGCAAAAAGTCCGGCAAGACCCATAAACTCCGTGTCGAGCGAGTCAAAGCGCAAAATATATGGAACTTACCGCTGCGAAAGCACGCCAATTGACACCAGCGCTGTACCAGTAAATGCTTCGGCTGTGACCCACATACAAGTCGTCGACGTTGATCTTGCCCTTTGCCACCAGATTGTAGTGGGCGACCATGAGACCAGTCATGGGGGCGAGGAACACGCTGTAGCCTGAGAGGACTGTGAGGAAGACTGTCGCTGTGTTGACGAGTCGCCATGGGTTGACGATGGGACTGAGGAGAGCCATCAAGTACGCGCCGCGACGGATGTTGATGTACTTGGGGAACACAGAGGCGAGGTCGATGCCGCCTGAGAGGGCATTACCTGGTAGATTGCTGCCCATTTGGGAGATGGACAACGCGAGACCAGCAAAGAAGACAGCTGCTCGGGTGCCGGAGCTTGGATCCTTGGCCAGCATAGCTGCGAATAACGTAGGAGGATTCCAGATAGCTTCGCCCATTCGTTTCTGTGTCGCCGCCGTAACCAAAATACCAATGACTGAAGCGCCAATACTGTAGAGCGGGAACGCAAAAGTCTGGCCCCAAATGGCATCTCCGGGCTTTCTCGCAAGACGCGCATAATCGTTCTGGTTAAGAATTCCAGCCGCAATGCCTCCAACAGTCGACATAATTCCCGAAATCAATAGCCAAGTAACGCTGTTCGGTCCACCAGTCGTAGGAAGAGGCGTGCTGTCACTAATCGTGTCGCCAAAGCCATCAGACCCCATCGTCGCGAGCGCCCAGATCAGGAGCACCACGAAAAAGACGAGGGTAACTGAACTGGCAAAGTAAAAGAACTTTTGTATCTTGTGCGGTCGGATCCATAGGAAAGGCAGCGTAACGACGCAGAAGATGAAGTAGGAGAGGAACTGGGCGGATGTCATGCCCGTCTCGGCGGGGATCGTATTAGGAACGTGTTTCTCGAGGTTGGGATCCCATGACAGAAGCATGAGATACGTGCATTGTCCGCCGACCCATGATTGGAAGCCGTACCAGACTGCAATTGTTAATTGATGTGCTGACAGAGGGGTAGAGGGAGCATACCGAGGGACAAGAAGATGCGGTTCCAGATGACGAATTGAGAGCCCCAGATTCCCCAAACAGCCCTGCTAAAGACAGGGAATCCAACTGCAATTGTCAGCTATAACCATCACCAACCATCCAATTGACGACTTACTGTGATAATAAGCACCCGCCAAAGAAGCAAGAATCAGCGCAGCGGTTGCAAGGACATTGCCCAAAATGATGGCAATAATTGCCTGCCACCACGTCAACCCCAATGGAATAAGTGCGCTTCCAGTCAAGTAGGTAGCGATGTTGCAATTGATCAAGAGCCCTGTTCCATGTTGCATACAGCGGTCAGTGATCAGATCAGGTCAGATCAGGTCAGATCAGGTCAGATCAGAGAAGGAAGGAGGAGTAGCCAAAAACGATTCGCCTATATGCAGATGCATGCATGTTTTGCTTTGCCTCATAGGGACTTGGGGCTTGAGAATAAGCAACTTACAAAAGTTATGGAACGTAAGAAACGTCCATGTTCGTCTCTCGCTTGCTACTGGTCTAACATCCTCGTTCTATTTTCACCAGGGGGTTAACACGATGCCATCCAATTGAGCTGAGCTGAGCTGAGCGCGTCTCGGTGAAAGGACGAGAAAAGGAAAAAGTGACGTACGATGAACTGTGAGCCACGCGGTAGCTCAATTCGCTGGAGAAGTTTTGACAAAGCCATGAGAAGTCGGAATAGCCTCAATTAGGCGAGTTCTTCTCTGTTTCTAGACCGATCGAAAAAATAAGCCAGAATCAAGATTCAGAATCAATAGTGTATGCAGTAGCTTGGTTGCTTCTCGTGAAGGAAGAGGGAAGGGGTTTATGGGTATGGGGAATGGGGAAAAAAGAGACCCAAGCCCAAGCAAGACACACAGACGCCCCCTCGAAACTTAGTTTGTGCTTCATCAGCTTTAGTTTACTCAGCCTTATCTTTACTGGGGAAAACGAGATGAGACGAACCCATTCCTTACAACGGGTTAGCCACTGTAACAGTACTACGTACCCCCTACCCCAGACTCTTTTGCTCTTGACAATACATTTGTTGGAATGGGGAAGAGAGAAAAGGCTTGCTGGCCAAGAGACGCATTGGCCAGTAATCAGGGAAATTGGGAGATAATGGGGAGGATGGGGAGAGGATCGACGAGAGCTGAAGATGAGATTACGATTTCAATGCTTGAACAGATCACAGACCATCATGTTATCTTGGCGGCAGCTGGCAAGATTGGGTCATTCATTGGGGACTGTGAGGGTCCCGTCTGTTTCGATCAAAACTCATCGGAGAAATAGAAATGTGAGACTCCGAGGGAGTGGTTCAGATTTTTACCCTTCCCTGTCACTGTCTCCGTCACTGTACAGGCGACAGACAGGCCCTCTCGGTCAACCAGCTGCAGGCTCAGCTTACCTGCAGCTGCAAGCATACAGTGACAGACACCCGGAGAGTAACTACCGGGGGGGGATGGAGCCCATGAAATGCCCACTCCCATTCGATCGGGCAAGTTTTGCTCCGCTTGGCGTCGGCCAACTTGCCCATTTTTGCCCCTCCTTCAGGACAAGTCCTATGGATAGCGAAAAGGAAAGCATCGGAGTACTATTTTTTCTTTCTTTTCTCTTTTAATGCTTCGGGGGAATGGAATAGAGAAAAAATCAGAGATGGATTGACATACTTAAAGATACTGTACCCTTTCCATCAACCACGTACTATGTCATGCTATCAGGCCTGGCCAAACTAAAGACAGAAACCATGCCCTCCCTTTACCGAATCGGAGTCGATGTTGGAGGTACAAACACTGACGCCGCAATTCTCGACATACGAGCCACCAATAACCCTGGCCGTGGCGTCCTGGCCTCTCACAAAGCGAGCACAACGAAAGACATCACCAGCGGTATTGAAGCAGCAATAAGAGCAGTCATACGCGATTCCGATGTTGATCAGAGTTGCGTCCTCAGCGTTACGATAGGGACAACACATTTCATCAACGCTCTTGTAGAAGCAGACGCCAGAAGACTTGACCGTGTCGCTGTACTAAGGTTATGCGGGCCCTTTACTAGACAACTACCACCGTTCGCCGACTTTCCCCTAGGACTCAGGACGATTCTCGACGGAGGGGTTTATTATCTTGATGGAGGACTGGAGATTGACGGACGGGAGATATTGCCGTTAAACGAGGAACAGATTCGACAAGCTGCCAGGGATGTTGTCGCCAAGGGTATCAACGTCATAGCTTTGGTGGGAGTATTCTCACCACTCGACCACGATGGTCTTCACGAGAAACAATGTCGACGAATTATTCTTGAGGAATGTCCAGGATTGCAAATCGTATGTTCTCACGACATCGGCCCAACAGGATTCTTAGAACGCGAAAATGCTACCATTCTCAACGCCTCCATCTTACGGACCGGCCATCGCGTCAAGAAGGGTTTTAAGCGAGCCATGCATCGACTACAACTTACATGCCCACTCTTCCTATCACAAAACGACGGAACGTTGATCGATGCGGATACCGCTGCTGAATTCCCAATCAAGACTTTTGCGAGTGGTCCTACGAATAGTATGACCGGTGCTGCGTTCCTTGCTGGGCTGGATCATCACAAAGAAGCTGAAGAGGAGGAGCCGCAAATTCTCGTCGTCGATATCGGAGGTACCACTACGGATGTCTGCGCTTTGCTGCCTTCTGGTTTTCCACGTCAAGCGCCCGGTTTTGTCGAAGTGGGTGGTGTCCGGACTGCATTCTCTATGCCCGAGGTTGTCTCAATTGGTCTTGGAGGGGGGAGCAAAGTGCAAGTCGACGCCGAGACGGAAAATGTGACTATCGGGCCTGGATCGGTCGGTCACTGCATACAGCAGGAAGCAAAGATCTTTGGCGGCAAGACTTTGACGGCGAGTGATATCGTCGTTGCCCTGGGCAAGGTTCATCTGGGAGATGCTTCTTTGGTCAGCGACGTCCCGCCTTTTGTTGTGGAAAATGGCCGCAAGGAATTGAACAAGATGCTAGAGACTGTCGTTGAGCAGATGAAGGTCTCGTCAGCTCCGGTGCATGTCTTACTTGTTGGTGGAGGCGCCCTGCTCGTCACCGAGACCCTCGCCGGTGTGGACAAGTGCATCGTCCCGATACATCAAGGTGCAGCCAATGCTGTCGGTGCCGCAATTGCCAAGGTCTCTGGCGAAATCGACGTGGTGGAAATCCCCGAAGGACGATCCGAAAAGACAATTGTCGATGCTGCGTGCGCGAAAGCAATTGATCTCGCTATTGCCAAGGGCGCCGCCAAGAGTGGTGTCAAGATCGTTGAGATCAACAAGATGCCACTTCAGTACATGTCCAACGGGGCGATCCGGATACAAGTCCGCGCTGTTGGGCATCTAGCGATTCCTGAGGAACTCACACCACCACCTTCACCACCTGTGACGATTATGCACGAGTTTGAGGAAGACGAGGGCGAAAAGGTCAGTGTGCCTGATGCCCTCGTACCAACATACAAGCCATCCTTGCACATCGATCTCGACGCATACAGACCCGATGTCCAAGACGGAACATGGTATCTCTCAGAGGTCGACCTCGAAATGATCGCCACAGGATGTGGTGTTCTAGGAACAGGCGGCGGCGGCCCAACACACCACGAATACCTCAAGAGTCTCGACGCGCTACGAAAGAATCCTGAGAAGAAGATGAGAGTTATTTCGCCCAAGGCCTTGGACGACGATGCGATGGTTTGCTTTGGCTCGTGGTATGGAAGTCCAAGTGTGATCAATGAGCGCATTGCGGGTGGGAATGAGATTGTTACGGGAATTAATGCCGTCAACAAAGTCGTTGGGAACAAGACCTTTGACGGCATGTATATTGATGAGATGTAAGTCAGTCGCCAGTCAGGAGAAGAAATGAGCTAACAGATGCAGTGGTGGTGGAAATGGCATGAGTGCTTTCCCTTCGGCTGTGCACTTTGATGTGCCTGTCGTCGATGGCGATGCTATGGGTCGAGCATACCCAACCATGTATCACGGTATGTCCCCCAATATCTAGTCTGCAATTCCCTTTACTAATTTATGCAGCCACGTTCAGCGTCTACGGCCACTCTCTGACACCATGCGTTCTCTCCGACGCGAGAGGCAATGTCAGCGTCGTAATGGTAAGTCGCCTGTCACCACCCGTTCAGCCCCATACTAACAACAACAGAGTACCGACAACCCCGTCCGCCTAGAGTCCCTCCTCCGAACGACTGTCATTGAGCTCGGTCTCGGCTGCGCAGTATGCGCCAATCCACTTCCCGGTTCGGTGATTAAGTCGCATGGTGTTCCCAACACTGTTTCTCAAGCGTGGTATCTCGGTCGCGCTGTGCATAACGCGCGACGAAAGAAGACCAGCTACGTAGACGCGATTGTAAGTCAATCTCTTGTCGTTTCAATCCGAAGTGTCGCTAACGGTGTTTAGTTTGACGTTTGCGCTGGAAAGCTTCTCTTCACCGGAAAGATTATTGATGTGAGACGATACATCGGCGGCGGCTACACAATGGGTTCGGTAGTCATCGCTCCGCTCAGCGCCGACGAGCGCGAAACACACGGCTCCAACCAAACCCTCCCCGATTCCGACAAACATATGATCATTCCCTTCCAAAACGAATACCTCTACGCAGCTCTTAGCGACGCCGACGGCACAGAAGCTTCCCAAGAAGTAGTCTGCACCGTCCCCGATCTGATCTCCATCCTCGGCCAAGACGGCGAAGGTATCGGATCGCAGGATCTACGTTACGGATTGAGGGTGAATGTCATTGCGCTACCTGCGCATCCGCTGTGGAAGACGGATAAGGGTATGAAGGTTGGTGGACCGGAAGGATTTGGGTTGGAGATGGGGTATGTTGGTGTTGATAATGACTTTACCGAAGCGAGGAGTGTGATTGAGGAGTTTGGGGCATGAGACAACGTTATGAAGTATGACTGCATTTGCATTGGGGTTATGGAATTGGGAATAGAGAACACAGCAAACGAGGAGTTTTGGAAGCATAGCATTGCTGTAGCATTTGAGTACAATAGAAGTCACCAGTCACACACAGCAATTGAGTAACGACAGCATAAAACATTCTCTCCAGCATATAGGTCGCTTGTCATTGAGGCACCGGAGAATTCGTCTGACAAAAAGCAATTGGGAACGGCCAACCTTAAAGATGGTAGTAGTCCCGGTAGTGTTAGCTCCGGCAGCTGGTGCGGCGCGGCGCGGCGCGTTTCGTAGTAGGCTTCGGGCAATTTTACTTGGACGTCCAGTCTTGCGCCGCAAACTCTGAAGACAACATCATACCAATTGAGACACTTTTAAACCTTTATGAATTGGTACAAGTCAATTAGAAGCGTCGTGCTATAGAAAGACACGTTCGCGACCGTAAGGTTAATTGGCTTAAGGTTGAGTCGTGGTGGTGCGACAAGACAACGGTCGCGACTGCGACAACAGGAAACGAGCATCACAAGAAGCATGGCATCATACTGCCACTTTCTAACAAGCCAATCCTTCAATTGGCGATCGGGTGACCCCGTGTGTAGACAAACATGCAACTTAATTGAGCTGTCTGTCAAAAGGTCCAGGTTAACTTGGCTGCCTCTTGTCAAAAGTCTGTCATCTGCCATGCGAACAACAAGGCAGTCGTAAAATGCTGAATCGGAAGGTTGCGAATATGCAGGAGTTGACATCATAAATTACAATCACAGAATCCTTCGGGCGGGAATAACGCGCCAAGAGAGAGCTGTCGGTGTTCTAGGACTTGGCCAGAGTCCGGTTCCTGATGAAACTGCCCACCAAGCGCGTGATAAGCAAACGTTTCCAGAACACTGGAACAAACCCAAAAGAAAAGGATGAATACAATGAAAGCAAGTATTCGATTTAGGCAAAATACAAAACAATGCGATACTGTAAATTTGGAATATCATCGTCCATCACAGGACCAAATTGTGGTTTGACCAAAAATCAGGCATTCTATTCCCACCATCCCGTCGTCGCTTGCTAAAACACGAACAGCGCATGTGACAAAATCCTATTCTCCGCAAGGTAATAAGCTTCCCCGTAGACCCAGAGCGATTCTTGCATCTTATTGCAGCGCTTATGCCCTGTATTCGGACCTACTTGTCGTGTGGAGAGATCTGGGGAACATTTACATGTACATAGTACGCGCTTCGGACCCGAGAGTGTCTTGATCGTGATGTGATCGGCAATGACACCACTAACTCATGCGGGGACGTCGCCGAAAGAGACATATTTTCCGTAGCTCTGGGATAACACGGGTGGAATTTTGTATGTAACGTTTCGGAGCTGAGTGGGTTGGTTCAGATTCTGGAGAAGAGAAGGATATGGGGAGAGAACTGGGTCTTTTTTTGCGAGCTTCAATGCTGAGGTTGTTGAACAACGACCATGTTCAAACCTCAATTGAGGACTACAACAGCATAACCACTTGTACAGTAAGACAAAGGCTTTCAGCGTTTCACAAGTAATAAGTTAGAAACTTGCAGAATCACAAACCTACGTCATCCTCAGACATCAATTGGTGCAATCGTTCGGCTACCACCGTCTCATCAAACCCCAGACCTTGTGGATCCTTCTGTGCAGCAACAGGCAATGATCTCCATCATCAGAGGGCTCGGCATCGCATGCTCGTCCCTGAAGGATCTTTTGAACAAGGTAAAGGTCAACGTCGGGCAAGTGTAACCCGATGCCTTGGGCTTGGGCATATATAACATGTTCGTTACACCGTTGCTCTTTTTTGCTGGAAGGTTGTCGACCTGAGATTTCACAACTGAAGTGACCATGCCTATTGGAAACATTTACGTGATCGCTGCCACTGCGGTAGTTGGCGGTGCACTCTTTGGCTTCGATATCTCTTCTATTTCTGCCCAGTTGGGTGAAAACTCTTATAAATGTTACTTCAACCAAGGACCCAAGGGTCCTCCATTCGACGATGATCTGGACTGTAGTGGTCCGACGTCGCTGAATCAGGGTGGTATAACGGCCAGTATGGCTGCTGGTTCGTGGCTTGGAGCTTTATGCTCTGGCTTTACCAGTGATCGGTTGGGCAGAAAGTACTCTATCATGCTTGGTTGTGTTATCTGGTAAGTCAAGCACAATTTCTGTCAAGTGTTGGTCTAACAAGTTAGGATGATCGGCTCTATCATTTCCTGCGCATCGCAGAACATCGGCATGCTCGTCGTCGGCCGTGTCGTCAACGGTTTCGCCGTCGGTATTGAATCAGCTCAAGTCCCCGTCTACATCGCCGAAATCTCTCCCCCATCCAAGCGCGGTCGCTTCATCGGTATGCAGCAATGGGCCATCACCTGGGGCATCTTGATTATGTACTACATCTCCTATGGTAGCGCCAACATCGGTGGACGTACCTCAGCCGATTACTCCACTGCTGCATTCCGCGTTCCTTGGGGTCTGCAGATGATTCCTGGCATCTTCCTCTTTTTCATGATGATGCTTCTTCCTGAGTCGCCAAGATGGCTCGCGAGAAAGGATCGCTGGGATGAGTGTCATGCTGTACTTACGCTCGTGCATGGACATGGAGACCCGGATCATCCCTTTGTGGCTCTTGAGTTGCAGGATATCAAGGATATGTGTGCTTTCGAGGCTTCGATTGCGGATGTCACGTATCTCGACCTTTTCAAGCCTAGAATGCTGAACCGAACTATCATCGGAGTGTTCACTCAGATTTGGTCACAGCTTACTGGAATGAACGTTATGAGTAAGTTCTCCAATGCTAATCTTCAACTTTATATACTAACTGATCCCAGTGTACTACATTTCCTACGTCTTCTCCATGGCGGGCTACTCTGGAAATGCCAACCTTCTGGCCTCCTCTATCCAGTACATCATCAACGTCCTCATGACTATTCCTGCTCTTCTCTGGATGGACAAATGGGGACGTCGTCCAACCTTCCTCATCGGCGCCGCTCTCATGTGCACATGGATGTTCGCCAACGCAGGTATCTTAGCCGCTCACGGAACCGAAATCCCTAAGGACGAGCGCGAGTCACCTCAAGTCTCCATGAGCGTCGGCGGAGGTCCAGCAAAGGGTCTGATCGCATGCACATACCTCTTCGTCGCCTCCTTCGCACCAACCTGGGGTCCCGCCTCATGGACTTATCCTCCCGAGCTCTTCCCTCTCCGTCTTCGAGGAAAGGGTGTTGCTTTTGCTACCTCATCCAACTGGGCTTTCAACACCGCTCTCGGTCTTTTCACACCTGTCGCTTTTGAGAACATTACTTGGAAGAGTTACATCATCTTCGGTGTTTTCAATGTCGCCATGTTTATCCATGTCTTCTTCATGTTCCCCGAGACAGCTGGAAAGACTCTCGAGGAGACAACTCATATCTTTGAAGATCCCAATGGTATCAAGTACATTGGTACTCCTGCTTGGAAGACACGCGTCGCTACTCATGCTACGAACAAGGCTGAGAAGGGTGATGTTGAGGCTAAGCTCAGCCATGCTACTCACGAGGAGCGTACTGAGCACTCACCTTCGCCGGCTGAGAAGTAAGGACGCAGTTTGACGGAAGATCGTGGTGGCAGTTGAATCAATTAATTGATAGTGCTCATGGTTCCAATCCCGAGAACAGGAGATATACCGTTATGTATGTAACGAGAATCATTATAAATCTGACTTCTATCTTATCCACTTAATGCTATTATTCAAAATTAAGGAAATCCTCATCGTTATACTCAATCTGTTACAGCAGGCATGGTTTTCCTCTCAACTGGTACGGTTGCCTAGTGTAAACGTCTTCACCACCTAAAGCTCTCGAATAGATGCATCTGGTCGGACCCTTCTAATGAACGACAAGTCTTTGTGATCCCGACAGGAAACAAGTTTATCTCAAGACGAAGCTGTAACACATTCTGATCGATGATGATAGTCGAATGCAGAATTAGACTCACTTGGGCTAGGTAGCGGGGTAGTTTCATGCAGAAGTCAAGAGACTATTGATAACCTGCCGCTAGTCAGCGTTTAATGCTTACATGTGAGACTTTGAGATTCTTTTTAATCCAATGACCTGTTTAATTATATTAGGTGCTGAACTCAATCATTGGTTCAATTCGTTAACATGCGGCAGCTCACCCACACAAGAAACATTATGCTGCTTTCGACGCATCAAAAAGCTTCATCCGATATAGTCAGTCTTTTCAGCTGAGTTCTTGATGGTCTAGACGTGGCGATACCATATTTTATGTATGCTTCGCAGCAATAAAGTCGAGCGGAGAACTCTGTATAAAGTTGTATCCATTCTCTTCCCACTTTCTCTGATATTACTTCCTGCCTTATATCCAACATCAAATTCAACCTTGTATAAATCTATCTTCTTAGTCTCAAACACTTTCTTATAGTCGCCCACCATGGCATCTTATTCTCTCCGCGTCAATCTCAACGATAAGTGGCGAAAGCAATGGTCTTCAGTCCCAGACGCGAAGCTTTGCTTCGCCATGGCAGTTTCCAACGGCGGCGATAAAGTGTATCATAACGTGGTGGCTTGTACCAATGGTATGTCAATTTATCTACCATCAGTATATAATTCTCACTAATTTGATGCAGACATTGAAGCCAGCATTAAGATTTCATGGACCGATAAATACCAAATCGCCGGCAACGTTAAAACAAGCACTTCAACGAGTAAGAAGAACCTTTGATCATCTTACTTGGACACGCTGAAATTTATTCTTAGTGGATTCAAACCACACCACCAGCGCAGTAAGGGTCAAATTTGGCTCAAAAACAAATATCGCCAAAGACCAAGCCAACACTATCTCCACTGGCTTCGGCAGCGATGCCCCTTCTGATGGTTTCCTCTTCACCAACGAAGTCGAGTGCTCTGCTCTTCTCCTCTGTGAGATAGACGGAAAATTTGTGCCTGTCTATACCAGCCATGCAGGCAACTTATCACCGGGTTCTTCTGAAGTAATCATTCCAAAGAATAAGGTCTACGTGTGGTTCTCGGACGATGCTAAGTCTTCGACTATGACCGAAACGATGGGATCGGCGAAAGAGGTTGAGATTGATGGCCCTGGTGACAGGACTGTTACTTTTGATGAAGCGGGTAACTGGACAGTTGTCTGAGCATTCTCAATTCTGGGAAACACTAACTACTTGACTTGTCATTCCAAAGACTTTTATCCTATATATCTAGATTTATGTGATACGCCGACTCTTCTAATTTTCCTTTAAAATTCGGTGTCTAGATAGCCTCAGCCTCCATCTTTACGAGACCAATCAGACTTTAGTCAATTCAAACGGGAACACGATGGGCCTAGAACCACAAGCGCTATCTTTAGTAGGTCACAAGACCCCTCGTACCATCTTTCAACTTGGGAAAGCCAGCGCGGAAGCGAATCTCTTTGAGTTTGCACTAGTGGCCCCATTTAAAGAGACTACCCCAGCTTGCCCCAGCCTGCCCCAGATGCCCTTTTCAATCGAGACGAATCCACAAATTCTGAAAGGGTATGCGTCCGCGATATAGCCAATCAAGGCCCATTTCTGTCAGGCGAATGAGATAGACTTAAAATGGTCGGTGTCTTGAGTTATCATCTTCTTGCTTGTTGTTATGGTATTGTTTTTATCTTCCATTTTTCTGACAGAAGGCGATATTCTAAGGTCATCATAATCGAGTAATCAACATGTCGAATAACACGGTTGTCGTTGTAGGGTGAGTTTTATGTTACTTCGTGGAATATCATGAGACAAGATCGCTGATATATGTAGTGCCGGTGTGATTGGCCTCACATCAGCCTTGCTTCTGGCCAAGGAGGGCAACAAAGTCACTGTTGTAGGCAAACATATGCCCGGCGACTACGATGCTGAGTACGCTTCACCATGGGCTGGAGCAAACGTCATCCCGTAGGTCTACACCTTCACTTCAGAAATTCAGTCTTCTAATACAGTCTTCACAGCTTAGCTCCCAAAGAAGCCAGCCGCTGGGAACGGAGAACTTGGGTTGCCCTCAAGAAGCTCGTCGAAGAAACCCCAGAGGCAGGAATTCACTTTCAGAGTACGCCTCATCTCTCATATATATGATACAATGGCTAATCGAAGTTCCAGCAACACACGTCCTCCGCAGAGATAAGGATATGAAATCTGCCAAGTCCGGTTTCTCAGCCCACTTCTATGCTGACAACCCTTGGTTCAAAGACATCTTCAACAATTTCAGAGACAACACCCCCACGGAGCTTGCCGCCGGCTATGACTCCGGTTTTCAATATCAGGGCATTTGCATCAACACAGCTATCTATCTCCCTTGGTTACTTGGCCAATGTCTCAAATACGGCGTCATCGTCAAGCGCGCTATCCTGACGAATATCAATGAGGCCAAGTATCTTAGCCATACTGGGGAAAAGGCGAATATTATTATCAATGCTACTGGTCTCGGATCACTGAAGCTTGGTGGTGTGGAAGATACTACAGTTGCTCCTGCACGAGGTCAAATCGTCGTGGTGAGAAATGAGACACCAAAGAATCTCCCTCTATTCATGTGTTCTAGCGCTCTCGACGAGAGTGGCGAGGAGATCTACGCGATGCAAAGAGCCGCAGGCGGAGGCACCGTCATCGGTGGCACGTATCAAATCGGTAATTGGGACACTCAACCTGATCCCAACACCGCGAATCGAATCATGCAACGAGTCGTTGATTTGATCCCCGAGATTGCTGGTGGAAAGGGCATTACTGGCCTGAGCATCATCAGACATGGCGTCGGCTTCCGCCCTTACCGTAAAGGTGGTATGAGGTTAGAGGAGGAGAAGCTTGATGATGAAACTTGGGTTATCCATAATTATGGACACTCAGGATGGGGTTATATGGGTTCTTATGGATGTGCCGAGGGAGTTGTTGAGCTTGTTGACAAGGTTACTGAGACGAAAGCGAAGTTGTAGAACTGAGAGATACCTAGCATAGCATATCATTTGAAATAAATTGTGTTTGATCTTCAAGTTTGGATTTGGTCTAAATCTCGCTGTGAGCTGCCATGTTATTCAATCTTTATCTACCTTTCTTTCGGATGATATCCAGATGAGACTTTGCTCTAATAAACGGATGGCGAGTATCTTACCGCTTTGCGCGGTTGACTTGTCTTCATGGTGAGTTATAAGAAACAGGCATAATAAGAATCTCCAAGTTTCTAACTTGACAAGTTACTCTGAATTCAAAGCTTGCACCCGATAATCATTTGTTACATCACTGATAAGAATGATTAAAATTCCTGTCATCATGAACGTTTATTTGTATTGGCCTATTAATTTAAAAGGAAACCTGTTGGGAAAGGATCCTCAGGATCAAGATGCACATTCTTCTCACCCGTTATCCAGGCCCGTCCCTTAATGGTCGGCAAGACCGCATCAAGCTCCCCAACCTTTGCAGTCCCCCTGATCTTACCAACAAACTCAGTGTTGATAATACTTCTAAATGTAACCTCCTCGCCCTCTTTGATAAGCCCCCTTGCGTGAAGAATTGCCAGTCGTGACGAGCTTCCGGTACCACAAGGACTCCTGTCGAGACGACCGGGTGTAACGACGACAGTGTGCTTGACGGTCTTGCCATTAGGACCGTCTTCTAAAGGCTCTGTGATAATGGTATTGTTGATACCGCAGATGGCGGGATTCTCAGGATGTGTGGGCATGCAGTTGGCGAGGACGGCTGCTTTTATCCTCTTCCCAATGTCGACAAGACTGTCGGCATTGATGGTTTCGACTCTGATTCCTAGTGCTTCTGATTTGACGAGCACGTACCATTGACCTCCATAGGCGATATCCACAGAAATAACTCCAATGCCGGGGACGTCAATTTCCTTGTCCAGAGCGTAGACGAAAGCTGGGACATTATCGAAAGAAACGGATTTACACTTTCCGTTGTCACACTCCGCCGTAGCAACAACCAATCCAGCAGCAGTATCGAGTCTGACTGTTGTAACCGGCTCAATCATGGGGACAATACCCGTCTCGAGAAGGACGGTAGTTGTGCAGACGCAGTTGGAGCCAGACATAGGAACCCAGTCACCAGGGGCCATGATAAGGAATCCAGCATCGGCATCGGGCCGGCAAGGCGGAGTGACCAAGTTAACACTCATCTCTAGGCGACCACGAGGTTCTTGAAGGAGAAGCTTTCGTAGATCATCTTTCTCGGCCATGTAGTGGACGAGCTTATCGTGCATTGTCTTGGCTGGCACGTCGATTACGCCGCCGATAACGACATCGCCAACCTCGCCCTCCGCGTGGCAAGTGACGATGGAGATGACTCGTTTTGATCGCATGATGGTAGTAATTTGAGAGGTTTGGGAAGAGAATATCCTGGGGTTGTGTGTGAATCTGGGGAAAGTAGTGTTATGGTCGTATTATTATGCTTTTAATAACTATCAGCTTACCTCCTCTATCGCAATCAATTGACTTATTCTGTAGGTGGTTGATCATTTGGGTTGCGAGACGGCGGAAAACTGCCCGATACAGAATGCGGCTAGAGAACCCGAGGCTACTGTTTAAAGAAGGTGGTCTCGAATCTCAACCCTTTCAACACAGGCCGTCACTTCTGATTGGACGTCTTTTGAGAACTCACAATAATCTATATCCTAGCAATTAATGAAAGAAACTCGTGATTTCTAGAAAAGGAAGCAAGGTTCTAGTGTGGTTGATAAGGCTATTGGAGTGCTTCCAATTGGTTGGTGTCTCTGACCTCAGGTAATCCTCGGCCCTTGGCGTCCGAGTAAGGCCAGTTATGACTTGAATTAATCAGATAAAAACTGCAATCATGCCTCAATATCATTATGTGGCCCAAGGATTCACTGCAGACAACTAGTCAAACGACAAGACAAATTGAACTCATCACATGCCAGGTAGGTAGCTAGCAGAAGAAATGCTCTCCAACGCGGCTACTAAAATAAAGTCGCCTAAAACGCCGGTCTAAGCCGGTCAAAGGTGACTAAGCCATTTTGTCTCCTGTTCTCTCAACGGCCAATTCTTCTAATACCCGGTTGCATGCACACACAATTTGCCCAGACATAAGTATACACATACTCTCATTGCCTTATAATGACCAGCATCTAAAGCTCATGACTCTAAAAATAAATAACATCTCACCCTCGTAGGCTCCATCACTCAACAACTCCGTCATCCTGATCCTCGAGCAAATCTTCCTCTCTATCGCCCTCCGCAGCAGCTTCCTTTTTCTTCTGCTCTTCCTTCTCCATCCACGACTGTCCAATCCTGCTAACATATCCATCGTAGTCAAGTTCGTGCCATTCAAATGAGCTTTCAGAAACTAGTCCACCCCAGGCTGGATCCTCAAACCGGCCAAGCTGCTCGCGTAAACCCTGTTCCTTCAGCCATGGGTGGGAGAGCTCGTTGCAGTCATTCACATTTTTCAAGGCCATCTTGTAGTATGACGACCAGGGGTTTCGTGTCTCGTCGAAGGTAAAGCGGTGGATTCGCTGAGACCCTTCTAGCGTTCCTCGTCCGCTTGCGATGTTTGCATCTGCTGCGGAGAGACGGAGAGCACCGAAAAGACGAGTCCAGCATTTCTTTCCGTCAAGATCAATGTCGAGGTCTCCCGATCGATCTGTCATAAGAGTGATATCTTGTAGAGCTTCAACGACACCAACCAAAGCCCTCTGCTCAGTCTCGTCCACGAACTCGTACTTGATCAGCAACTTGACCTTTTCCTCAAATACATCGGATACATCCCCGTAGTACTGTTCCTTACAATCCTGACGCATGAGCATGAGATCGTAGAAAAGATTGCCAGCCAAGTCCCCCAAGCAGGACTTTTGCGCCCATCGTTGGAGTCTACGTTCTGTAAACCAATCGGCGTCCATATAACGCTCATGGGAAACCCATGTAGTCATCGACTCGGGGCAGCTTTCTCTCCAATCTTTGACACTAGCGTTATGTTGTTTGTATTGCTCGAGCAAAAGTTCAAGAAAGTGGGGAGGAGAGTAAGACCGCATAGCTATGTCTAATGGCTTCTGTTCACCCATGTTGTAAGGCAACAGACAGCCATGGGCGAGGAGCATACGGATCATTTGACAGATGCCTTCTGTTTCATTCCTATCATTAGTCCGATGTAGGGAGCGGACGAGAATTTCCGGCATGCGTTTTGACTTCAACAAAGGATCCAGCCTTCGAATCGAGTCCTGTCTGCCAGACTCTCGTGCCCATATCACGTCATTTTGATGTAGCTTCTGCTCGTAAACATCGTAGCCATGGTCCACCAACCATTCTAAAGCTTGGACATACTTTTCAATGGCGTCCAAGTCACGTAGAGCAGACTCTAAAAGAACATCGATTGGCCTGTGAGTAACATGGCTTTGGCCACATGGAACCTCCAGATCCCAATGCACATCAGGTGCAGAACCAAACTCGGCGCACCTCTTCATAGCATCGATATCGGCATGCTTGAGAGCGGAGCGGAAGACCTGGAAGTTATCTGCGCGATAGTACAAGGGAGCGATGTGATAAAACAGGTTGGAAGAAGCTAGGCCGAGGTTCTTCATGTCGGTGGCTGAGAGAATGCTGGACTCTGCAGTGTGCCTCTCTGTGGTTTCCTCCTTGGTGAATATACGTGGGGAGCGAGACTCGATCGGTCCCTGATCAAGTGGCTTGGTTTGAATTGCGATTTGATAAAGGATCTCGGTAGGGAGGAGAGCAAGGGTGCCTTTTTGTTGGGGCCTCATAGGGATGATCACGGTGTTCGAGACCTGATGAGAGATGTCGTCTTGGTGAGAGTTTGACATTTTGGTGGTGTTACTTTGTAAGATTGTTGTTGAAAGATTTGGTTTGTTGGTGTATCGGTTTGTTAACCTGGTGATTGTTAATAAGCGATTTGATAAGCGATTTGAAACTGTTTATTCAGGACAAGACATCGAGGGAATCTTGGGTACATTTGTACTCGAACCCATACTGGAACAACAAGACACTTAAAAGGTCCGGAGGGACGGTCCCTCGCAATGTTCGGCGAACAACAATGAAAAACATACTCGGGACGTGTTCCTCAAAACAAAGAGATGTTAAATCTGGGACAAAAGAACACAACCTGCGTTCGAGAGCCTCGCGTCTCAACAAACGCGTGCTGGATCACGAACATCACAAATTTCACCTCGGGGCTTCCGAAATCAGATATCCTTTGTAGGCAGTTTCCAAAATTAGACTTGTTGCAGTTGGATCGAATGATTTAACAGATTTATGAAATTATGGCGTTTTGCCTCTATAACTTTCTATACAATAATTCATCATCGTCCTCCCCACCCAGATAATTCTTTATGGCATGCCTCCCACCCATCAAAGTATGGCGCCCTTGCATCTCCTCCAACCTTGGCGCCAGCAGATCTCACAAGAGACTCCAACATCATATTGCCCCAAAGCCAACTCGCCGGGCCCTTGCCAGGATGTAAACCATCCTGATACAAATCTCCAAGGAGGTGGATCAGCTTGGACCACTCAAACATCTCATGGCCTGCTTTCTCGGCGACCGCTCTTCCTAGACGGTCCATCTCCATCATTACGGCATCTTGCATGCCACTCTCCTTATGCACCGTCAAAGACCGGAACATGATTGGTATGTCTTTTCCAAACTCGTTGTTCAGACGTTGCGCGATCATCTTGATACGTGCAGTGACGAATCGGATTTCCTCCCAAGCCATCTTCCTGTGACTCTTGGTCATGTGCGTCCCAGCTTCCTTCTCCATCGCTTTACCGCTCAGCCAGAACGCCTTCTGGTCCCAGAGTCCATTCTGCCAGAGAATCAAATCGGGGTGACCTCTAGGGCCGTTGATGGGTGTCTCGTGGGGTTTCCAGAACTTATCCCAGCGTTCTTCCCAGGCGACGTCTTTCATCTTCTCAATCCACCACCAGTCAGGACGATATGTGAATGATCCGGCGGAGTGGTAGTAGATGAGGGTAAAATTGAAGGCGGGTACCTCGCAGAGTCCCTTAGCTTGACGAGCTGTTTCGTCCTGGATTGGGAGATTGATCTCCCCACCGAACTCTTCGCAGAAGAACTGTGTGTTGTAGCGATCGACCGAGTCACCGAACATGACTACGCGACGGCCCCAGAGCCAGCCGAGACCGTTGTCCTCCTTCATGTTGACAAACTGATCCACTGTGGCGTTACGTGCTGGGACGTTGGCTTCTTTGTATCGACGACGGCTTTCAACGACAGCCATGCGCATCCACTGCTGGGGGTTGCTGCCGGCATTAAGGAATTCGGGTTCGACGGCGGTGTCGTTGAAGACAAGCTCGTGCTTAGGTGGGTAAGCAGCATACTCTGGCGGCTCAGAGTTGAGGAGGTCTTCAGTGAATGGGATCCATTGTGTATCCCTATAAGCCTTCTTGTCGGTAGGAATGTAAAGGTATCCCGGTCGTCGGTAGGGATCTTGGCAGTTACCAGTAGCCTCCGGTGTAGGAGCAGGAGTAGGAGTAGTAGGTGATGATACAAAAGAAGTAACACTATAAAGTCTATCAGTGATGATCTACAGTAAAGAGGAGGGATTCTTACGTTATTTGCGACGAGCCACAGTACTGTTGAGCCTTGTCGTGCGCAAACCGAACAGGTGATCTCGCAGAGTCAAAGAAGAAGGTAGAAAGAACGACAACAAAGAAAATACCGACGGCGATAACAGTTCCTATCCTCAGCGCAGGACGTGACGATAGAGTGGCCGCGACAGCCATAGCGAAAGAAAAACAAAAAAGAACGACGAGAATTACAGTCACAGGAAAGGGTCCCCTGATGTGCGGGATCATCAGTTTTATGGTTCCATCCCCTGAAATAAGCAGGAACAGGGTCCCTTTGTTCTCGAGTCCACCACAGCGGTTGAAGGATCTCTGAACTGGTATTCTAGTGGGCAATGCTTCTGATGGTTGGATGTTGGTCACGGCGCTGTAAGTGTTACGCGGCTTATGGGACTTGGCAGGGAAGATGATCCTTGTAACCGGTACTCGACCTGCCGGCGTTACAGAACCGATGGCCCGAACTAGCCAGCCCTACGATTGATGATCAGAACTAACTAAATTTTGAGTTTAATAGATTATTGAAGTCTGGTTGTTTTGTTCGTGGCTTGAAGACAATAGATAGATATATGATGGTCAGAAATTAGTGGCCGTTGAGACTCGATGTGAATAAAGCCACTCTCTTGTGGAGACAAAGAATGATGACGACGCGACCAACATGGAATGGAGATGCAGATCATCAGGAGACACAACCCCAATCGAATATGATCCATAATAAAAATTCAAGCTTTTGCCAACAATTCGCTTGTGCGTGTTCCAGGGGACGAAACATGGGGACAGAGACTCGGCCTTTCATCAAACAGAAAGAAGCTTCAGATAAAACACAGCAACAGATCATGGCAACGTTGCAATGAATTGTCAAAAGATCAAAAGTTCTCGTAACAAGTGTAGTAAGTGATCGTATGACAGGTAAGCAGCTGCTCCAAAATGGTAACCTGTCATCCTAAATGGGGAATATCCGAAGTCTGACAGGATCCTTTGCAATTGTAATCTCGCGTGCCACTCGACATATCGCCATTGCCATTCCGTTCCATTCCACTTCGCTTCTCTCTTCTTTTGTTCAGAAACGAGGCTGATCATTACGTATATATCATCAGAAAATCTCAAAGCGTTCGAGCTTGCCAAGTTTCACCTCTCGTTTCAGTTAGGGAGATAGACCCGGAAATATAATCTGCCTGTTAAGGAAAAGGTGGGTTGTAAGCTTTTAGCTTACCTTAATCTTAAAACATTGGGCCTTTTATCGTGACTGACCCACCATTTAGCAAGGAAATCCTGACTTTTCGCAAAGAGACCTGCGCTGATGGCGAAGCGTAAAATGTGATGTCGTTTGGGTGAGTGAGACATTGGGGGTCCTGCAGGCTGCAGCTGCCGTGCATGCGCCACAGGTCTGGAATCCCAGCCACATCGCAGTCCAGCGGTTTGTGGCGTCCAGCTAAGGAACAAGGGTACCGGAAGAATTGGTCGCTAGGGCATAAGAGACGAAATACGTTCGTTGTTTCACGTCATATTGAACTGTAATATTTCTTTCTAGTGGCATAAGACTTCAAAGGACAATTCCTCTGCTACTTACCTGAGTTGCTAGCTGGATTGCGTTTAGTGGGCCTCGATAACTCATACCCTGGAGAGTAGGAGAAAAATGTGAGGCAAGACATCATCAATCGACAAGAAACAACGAACAAGTCACGTGTGGGCAAGCTCAAACAGTATGGGGAATTAATCTCGGATTGGACCCATCAATATGTTTCTAGATAATCTTCAGATCTCCCTCGATCCAAGCTCTTTAAGCAGAGCGGGCAAGGCGAGACTTGCTCTTCCATCCCCAAGCAGTAACATCCCGCTTGCTCATAGCAGCAACGCTCTCGTTGTAGTCGCTAGTACCGTTGGCAGGGTCAGCATCCCGAGGCTGGCACTGAACACCGGCATCGGGGGCACCAAGAGCACCAGTGACAGCAGCAAAGTGCTGCTTCTCAGCAGTAGTAGCAATCATGTTCTGAGCAGACTCCTCAGTCCAGCCGTTGATGAAATCACCGTGAGAGCACCAAGCATCTCCACAGGCGAGCTTGAAGGGTGCCTCGCCTTGCCAGCCGTTGGGAAGGACCTTGCGGAGGTCGTAGCGGATGCTGAATCGCAGCTGGGGCATGGACTTCATGCCCTCGGGACACCAGTTGGGAGTGCCGTGGTCGCGGGACTTGTAGCCGGTCTCGAGGGTTTGTTCGTTGACACACTGGGGGAAGTAGAGGAGTTGCTGGAGGTGGGTGTCGCAGGTACCAGTGGGGAAACCGTTGGCTCCGATAGGAAGAGGCTGGCTCTCGCAAGTCCACTCGGCCTTGGCCTCAGGAGGCATATCAGCCTGGGTCTTGGCCTCAGCGTTACCAGCGACCATCTTCAAGTTCTGAGGGATAGCGACCTCAGCAGGTGTCTCGCCAAGGTTGTAGTAAGCGCTGAAGCGCATGACGGGAATAGGCTCGTAGTTGGTTCCATCGGCGGTGTACAGAGGAGTAGGAATCCAGTAGACGGACAAATCGTTAGGGTTCTCGGCGTTGGTGCAACCCTTTTGGAGCTCGGCGCTGGTCTTGGTGTTGACGGTGACGGCATCGGAGCCGAAGAAAGAGTGCAAGTGAGACTTGCCGTGCTCGCCGGGGAACACGATAGGATCGATGTTCTTGAGCATGAAAGGAGAAGCGGCGTTGACTTGAGTGTAAGCCTGGGCGGCACCCACTAGGAGGCCAGCTGCGAAAAGAATGGAAGAAGACATGTTGATGAACAGACAAGTTGGTTAAAAGTGTAAAAGTGTAGTTAAATGTAATGACAGTCAATGTCAACGAATGAAAAGAATAGAGAAATAAAGAAACGAATGTTGTTGTCTGAAGAGTGAGGACTGAAGAGCAAACTGCAAAGATCACGAAGAAACCATGGTGTTTTAATATGTACTACTCCTCCAAATGCCAAGTCTCGTATCGATACGAGTAAAAAACATGGTCCCTTTCTTCAATATGCAATCTCCGTCATTGTTTCGAGCTGAATTGGCCAGCATACGAACCGCTGTCTTATCATTAGCGGAAGAATTAACCACAGGATGGATCTGTAACATGGAAAGGAGCGCTAATTGGGTGTTGGGGAAGTTTGGAAACACTAGACTCTGCGATTAAGTTTTGAAACAAGGAGAATTGCTGTATTTGGAGGTTTCCGTGTTTCAAACGCGGGCCATAATTGTTAAGCGAGTCTAGGCAAGAAATGCCTTTAAGCGCTTCGTTTCTTAGAATTCCATGCTTATAGCATAGAGAATATTACCAAATGTTATTTCAAATGATTCGATTAAATCTCGGTAACCAAGGTAGAATCCCATGCTTTCAACAACTTATCGCGACTCCAAGGTCTGTTATCGTGATGTCGGACGCGAGATCCACCCGGACCATTCGGAGGTTAAGCTTGGCGAGAACAAAAACTCTCCTAAATTCCCCTGCACTATAATGATTCAGCTATAGGTCTTAAAATTGCTTTTTGGATCGGAACGGGGAAGGTTGACCGTTTTCCTTTTCGCTACGCGTATTTCATCTAATGAGGTTGGATGTTTCCTCAAAACGCGGTCGATACGCGCATATGATAAATGACATGTGGACAACGGCAGAACGATAGCGGACTGATGGCGCCATGACAAGACGGAGTAATTCATCTTGTTTTATAAAAAGCAACTGCTGTCACAATTGTCGCTCTTTACCCGACCGGAGTGATTTACGTGATGAATGCCGTTACTATAAACTACACCAAGGTGTAACAATAAATTCGTGATTTAATCGAAATGTACTATGCTTGCATGTTTCTCGAATTATGCGAACATGTTCATATGTTCTAATAACCGTATCCCTGAGTTCTTGGTTACATAAAACCGAAGGTGCCTTTTAGCGTGTTCAGGGTAGGGGTTTTACGATGTACCAACACCACGCGACGATCTTGAGTTTCTCGTTTTATGGATTTCTCTGCTAAGAGTTACTTTGGATCATTTGTCGGGCAGTGCAAGCAAGTAAAATGGTCTTGTGTATGCACTGGAGTCATGATGCTCCGAAGAAATCCTAAATTGTTGAAAAGGTTTATCTTCAATATACGTTAGTGCTCTGCGCCTGAGGTTTCTACTTTTCAACCTTTGGCTGCCTGCTGCCACTGCATGGTTTCCATTGCCACATAGTCAAAGACTCGTTCAACGATCCATGTGCCAATAATCCTTGACATGGATTAAACTCTTTGACATACACCATCGAATTTCAAGCCTTCCCGACGAGTGGTCTCCAAAGTGACCGTAAAACCTTCAGTGATAAGCCAAGAAAGTAGCTGTTGAAGTCGAGGCTGGGGCGAAACCTTGTGTATGAAATTTTTGAACAAAATGATATAAGAAGCAGATATCCACCCCTGTTTTGCTCATCAGCCTTTGACGCCAACTCTTTTGTCACGCAGTAACCACCTGTACACGCTCGTCTAAATGACTTCAAAAATGTTCTATCGCTTCCCACAACTACCTACCGAACTTCGATTGGAAATTTGGAAAGAGGCATGTCGCACTATCAGCCCGAATGAGCATGGTATCCAGTACATCGACTTCTCCCGCAAAGGTGTTATTCCACTGCAATGCAACTGGCCTATAGCCTCCACAGAACAGCCCCTATACAAAACCAACAATTCTGCGTACCTTATTGATGGAGGCCTTTGGACGGCCTGCAAGGATTCCAGAGAGGTTATTGTCAAACATACCTATTACGACTTTTGGATGGAGGTGCAGCACGAAGCTATCGGTGAAAAAGAACCTTTCCGCTGGTATTGCCATCACGAAGATCTATCTCACTTGGAAAACGTCCCAATTCCCGCAACCATCGACCTTGAAACAGTTGGCCAACGGTGGCATATGCTTGCCTATCCCCAGCGAGACATCTTTTGCATCAAAGCAAAAGATTGGAAGTCGACGTGCAAAGAATTACGCAAATATCAACTGTGCATGTCTTTTACACGGGGCAGGTCATTGGAATTTAGAAGCAGCCATAAACATGGTAATTTCACGTTTGAGTGGTTGAAAGCTATGCCGATAGGGAAAGTCGCGTTCGAGTTCGATCAGACGTGGATGCAGAACTTACCAAAAGAATTCAACACGCTCAAGAGAGAAAGAGACTCTTCTCGAGGGTGTTGGGCACGACGACTATACAATGCTTTAGGTAATAATCAACCTGACCTCTGGATCATCGACAAAAGCGCCAAGTGGATTAGATGCTCTAATCAGAATTACGACACAATCTACCACGATTGCGAAGGCGAGTATGTCGAGGTCAAGTGGAAGGATGTCTTTGACCATATCGGCGACGGGACATCAGCAAGTGCATCTGCGTTTATCAAGTCTCCCTGCCTCCACTGGGGACAAGTAGATGAGTACCTCCAATGGGAAATATGGAAATCGAGAAGCCTTGATCACCTGGTACGGAGGTTCCATATGCAAGATTTTGTTAAACTTCTTGTACGGCGAGACAATGAGGTGATGCCTCCTCAGAGACGTTGCAGGACTGAATGCTATGATACTGGCTGGTGCGTTTGTCATGGTGGTGAGAACAGTGGGAATGGATTGTTCTGAACTTGATGAACTACTCGGGGTTTGCTTGACACATCTGGTGATAAAGATGCCCGTAATGCGTACTTAATAGAACTTGATGAACAAACCGATTAATCAAACGTTTGCCTCTGTTTCTTTATTATCAACTATGAATTTCATATATATTTTCGACGGTCGCTACAGCTGTGGTTAGCTATTGCAAGAGCCATATCACGCCCAACGTTCACCTGGTGTGGCCCTGCACGGGGCTCGATTGTTATCCGATTTCAAAATCTAAATTGGACTATTCCCATAGCACTGTTGGTAGGTGTCTCGACCATGACAATCTATTGGAGTTACTAACTAAGGCTTAGGTCACCAAAATAGAATGGCCTAAACATCTGCCTAAAAATGCATGAAGTGGCCAAGTTATTTCGTCTCTTATGCTTTTAGTGTCTAATCTTTCTGCTACATGTCGCCGTGTTATTCTGGTTTGAAAGTTTTGCCATTCATTCAATCCAAATAGTCTATCCTGACGCTAGTCTAGATAGATTAGAGTATCCTCTACTGTTCAAAAACCGAGCCAAACACATTTCCATCACCCATGCCAGCATCACTAACCCCCAGCCCCTCGAGAGCTTTCAGCACAGCCTCAGGCAAAGGTCCCTTCTTGACAGCAGCAACATTCTTGTCAAAGTGCTCAGTCTTGGATCCACCGAGAATAATTGCATCCTGAGACTCAAGCTTAGAATGGTAGTACAGCCATCGAATCGCAACATCAGAGGTGCTTTCAACCTCACCATCCTTGATCAGACTGTACAGGTCCTTGACAGCCTGGTGAAAGGGCTCCTTATCGTAGATGAACTTGTAGATGGTCAAAGGATGAGTAGGCTCGCCGTAGCGTGTGCCTGCTGTGTCGCCGCTTGTGGGCTTTCCGGTAAGGAAACCACCTGCGAGGGGACTGTAGGCGTGGAGAGACATGTTGTGCTTGCGGAGGAAGGGGAGAATAGTTGACTCTGTGCCGCGCCAGATGTAGTTGTACATGTATTGGGCGACTGAGGGTTTAACGTAGCCTTTGGCATCACAGATTTCGATGTACTTCTCAATCATGCTGAGAGGCCAGTTGCAAAGTCCAAGCTAATGTAAGGTTAGTCAGAAGTAACACTCATTTATCATATGTCTCACCTTCTTGAACTTGCCCTGGCGGAACTGTTCATCAAAGCCTCTCGCCTGGTCTTCCAGGGAAGTAGCAGGATCAGGCATATGAGCAGAGAGAACATTCACAGAATTCTGATGAAGCTTCTCCAGGCTGGTGTTCAAGCTCTTCTCAATAGCCTCAGGTGCCAAAGCGCCTTGGAGGTTACGGCTGATGGCGACTCGAGTGTCAATCACCCATTCTTCATCGCCGGACTTGACCTTTCCGAGGAGAACCTCAGTCTGGCCAGTAGCTTCCTCGGTAGGATAGCTCGCAGCGGTATCAAGTTGCTTAACACCATTGTCAGAAGCTACCTGAAGGAATTGCTTGACAGCATCTTCTTCGGTAAGAGAGCCGTATCCAATGGATGCTGTGCCAAAGATGATCTGAGGGCCTGTTTGAGACATGACGAGGAAATGAAGATGAGAGACGGGTTCAAAGGTGTTACGAATATCTGGAGCTGGGTATGTGGTACTTTGCCGTCTCACCATTTATACCAGGTACTCCCAAGAATCTGAACTCGAATTGCCCAAATAAGCACTCTTACAATCACCAAGGCTGGAGGTGGATCCCGCTTACTACCTTCATCATCAACATCTCCGAAGGATTACGAAAGTTGTCTCATTCTTGTTCTGCCGTTATTTTCGAGGTGTGTGATATTCGTGAGGCAACTGACAAGGATGTCGTGGGGAATCTTACGTACCCACCCCCGAGGGGAGTTTCTCTAGTAAACAGGTCCGTTGAACTGAAGGATTCGATAACACCTTCGTCTTGCATGGATTTGGCAACTTTCCTTGCCACAGTAAAGCTTGGTATTGCAGAGTAGGTCATAGATGCCGCCCGCGTATATGTTGCGATATGTAGCTATTATCTGTCAAGTTTCTCCCCTTTGACTCATCACGAGCCAACCTCATTCTCATTCTCAATCTTTTTCTGATCTATTGTCTATCTTTTCCAATATGCGTGTCGCTGTCGTTGGTGCTGGCCCTGGTGGCCTTACTACGCTGAAGTACCTCAAAGAAGCTACCAAGTTCTTTGACATTGACCCCATCGAAGCTCGACTCTTTGAGCGTGAAGATGCGGTCGGTGGTACTTTTACGAAGCGTACTTACGAGGATGCAGAGGTAAGTCAACAGGCATCTGGAGGATACCTATACTGATAGTCAATTAGCTTGTCTCCTCCAAGTATCTGACCTGCTTCTCCGACTGGCGCGCAGACCTTGAAGACCCAGACTTTCTCAGTGCAGAAAGGTTCATCCGGTACTTGAAAGAGTACGCAGATCACTTCAACCTTTGGCCTGAAATTTCTCTTTCAACTCCTGTGACTTCAATCAGAAGAGGTCAGGCTGGTGGTCATGTCATTCACTACCGTGGTCCTGATGGCGTTGACATGACCTGGGAATGCGATGCTGTCGCTGTCTGCACCGGTCTTCACGTTACGCCTAACATTCCTGATGTTCCAGGTATTGACAAGGTCAAGATTGTCAAGCACTCTTCTCAGTTCAAGAAGAGAGAAGAGTTTCCTCATGGTAGCCAGGTTGTGGTTCTGGGTACTGGTGAGACTGGCATGGATATTGCTCATCTTGCTGTTACTTCACCAACCAAGCGCGTCGTTCTCTGTCACAGACAAGGATTTCTTGGAGCTCCCAAGGTAACGCAATCTCAGGCCATATTGAGAGTCAAAACTGACTGGATTTGTAGAAAATCCCCAACCCTATTTTGTTCCCTTGTCTGGGAAACAAACCCAACCCCAATGCTCAGGAACTGCCCATTGATGTCAGCTGGCAAGCTCCTCTGCTTGATTCTTACTTGCCACCATTCTTGAGAGATCGTCTCTTCACTTGGAGATTCCAAGATTTCAATATCAAGGTTGCCAACTGGCTTTGCTCTGGTACCACTGATGGTGTTGATCAGTGGGTTGGAGGTCTTGACAAAGAGCGTTTCCACACATCTCAAAGTAAGTCATCTTGATATTTAACAACTACACTGTGAAGTTACTAACAGTTCACAGGCTTCTTCAACAAGGCTGTCTGGAGGTGTCTTCACTACATCAGCGAGCCTTACCGCCCCACAAACCCTGGTATTGTAGAGCGCATCCGCCGCGCCCTCGTCACAGTCCCTGTAAAGGAGGTTCCAGGTGGTAAATACATCGACCTTGCCCCTTGGCCCAGCCACATTGATGACAAGGGCATCATGCACTTCAAGGAAAATGGCCGTCCTGAGGCAGAGCGTATGAAAACGTTGGGCCCCGTGAAGCCCGATATGGTGGTCTATGCAACTGGTTACCGTCAGGAATTTGCCTTCTTTGAAGAGGCTAACAAGAACGGTGAGAACTATCCAACATGCGCAGACGCGGATGTTCGCTGCATCTGGCGTCGCAACGATCCCACCGTTGGCTTCATCGGCTTTGTTCGTCCTGGCTATGGCGCTATTCCTCCCCTTGCCGAGCTTCAAGCCCAGCTTTGGCTCATGACTCTCATCAACCCTGAGATGGCCAAGTCGCTTAGTTCGAGAGAAGACTACCACTTCAAGCTTCGCGGCCACAAGCGTATTGACTACGGTGTTCATCACGAATCTTACGCTTACCAGCTGGCTCTCGACATGGATGCTGTTCCTAGCTTCTGGGACGGTGTTCGCGCTGGGTGGAACGCTGGTGCTAAGCACCCTGGTCTCTGGTGGCGTCTTCCTGTTTTGTGGTTGACGGGAGCTCAGTTCAACACCAAGTTCCGTGTTGTTGGACCGTACCAGTGGGATGGTGCTGTTGATGTTCTCGGTGGTGAGCTTTGGGAGACTATCACCCGTCGCGAGGGTGCTTTCGGTGCATTCTTCATGACGGTTGTCCCGATGACCATGGTTGGAACAAGCAGCATTGTTATGTGGTTTGTAGAACTCTTTGCATCTTTGATCAACGCTATTGGAAGGTTCTTGAAGGTCAACCGGGTTGTTTAGCTTTGTCCATAGAACACCTTTAGCACACATTTCAACGATATTGGTCTTATTTGATTTACTATGACTCCCACGCGTTCCTATAGACATCCGCTTCCATTGGCCATTATGAGTTAGAGCTATCCATGAGAACAAACTACTTGACTGTATTTCAAAAAAATTGAAGTGGATGTTAACTTTGGTTGATTCTTAGTCCTGACATTAGGATGTGTCAGTTTAGCATAAGAAGCTCTCACAATCTACTGCGAGCTTGACCAGTCTGGAAAAAGAACGGTTTTTGACATATCGTCACAGTCACTATACCATCGCGAACATAGAATTGTAGTAATGGAGATAATATTCCCAACTTTGGTATGAAAATGAAGGATTACACTATGAATCAGGCCGCCAAAGTAGACACGTAGCCTATGTGTCAGTATAAACTACCTGGCCTAAAATGACCAATTATTTTGTATCTTATGCTTACAGTGGCCGATGTCCCGAGCACTTGATTCGAAACATGATTCCTATTCCAGTCGTATTCTAGTCAATCATATTGCCCAGCTTCCGACCCTGTAGCGGAACATACCGTATCTATCCGGCTGGCCAAGATGGGGCTGATTCTTACTGTCATATCATGCTTTTACTGCTTACCCCAGAACTGCATCAAAGCCACCCCACGACAGACACAAGAGACAGATAGGAAGACTACCCACTTAGCGGCCCATGTCACTATAACGACAATTTAGTCTCACTTACGGGATCTGCAGTAAGCGGGATTCGTTATCTGATCGAGAAATTGCTCTGCTGATGACGTACCTCGGGGAGATTTCTGGAAGGATCCGCGTATGTTTCGATGCCGAGCTATCAGTGTGTGAGGCACAGCGGAAGCAACGCTACGATACTCCTCTTCCATCAAGCCTAGAATGGAACTTGGAGAAATAACGCGAATATCGAACGATGGATCCCTGCGTAGGATCTGACTGCCCCCCTTCCCCGCTTCCTTTCAACCTACGTTCTCCTGAGATCAGATCGCCAACTCTCGGAGGGTTAAGATATTTGTGGCTGACTGATTCATACACCCTACCCTTCCGGTTTGCCAGCCGGATGTCTTCTCCGCCCTGACTCAACCCCTGTCTAGATCCTGCGGCCCGAATACCAGGGTTCAGATCCTACTACAGGGGGTGTATGTAAGCTGCACAACCACCCTGTCAGATTTGCAAAGGATTTGGCCCTTGCGTAAGTAAAGAATAAGCACCAAGACTTGACATCAGGGAAGAGGGACAAAAAAACCTGTCGGATTACGAAATTCACTGCCAGTAAGATGATGTTTTCTCTTTTGCTCGGGATCAAACGGACATAAATACAGACGAAAAGAGAGGGAACAGTGGCACTTGCTCAGAACATCACAGTCGACAACGATGACAATCTCCTATCGCAACATGGAACTTTCGAGTTTCGCTTTGAAGCTCGACCATGACAAGCTCGTGGCCCTTGCCATCATCAGCTTGGCCACTGTAAGTTCGATCTTTGTTACCAAGTCTGAAGTGACTGACAGTACCAAAGCTGGTCACCTCTTTGGCAGCCATCGCTATCTACCGCGTCTGGTTCCATCCACTCTCCATTTTCCCCGGTCCCAGATGGCTCGCAGTTACCAACATCCCCGAACGCTGGATGAGCAACATCTCAGGAACCTGGATCTGGAGAGTCTCGCCCTTGCACCGCAAGTACGGTCCCATCGTGCGCATTGGACCTAACCGCCTTGCCGTTGATGGCAGTATTGGCTGGTTCCAGGTCTACGCCATGAGAGGCAAAGATGACGAGTTTCCCAAGTATCCTGAGTACATCTTCCCTGGTGATGGTCTCAGTATCCTTGGCGCCAACCAAACAAATCATCGTCGTCATCGTCGACAGTTTTGGTCTGCTTTCAACGACCAAGCCCTTGTTGAACAAGAAATCGTTATCCAGCCCTACACGGATATGCTTCTCCAGCGTCTGAGTGAACGAGCCAAGGTGGGCGACCCCATCAACATCGTTGATTGGATCAACTTTCTCCTCTTTGACATTGCAGGGGAGCTGGTCTTCTCTCAGCCTTTTGATTGTCTGGATAAGCAGGAGTACCACCCTTGGGTGTCCAACTTCTTCTGGGCCGTCAAGGGTAATGCCATGAACCGCTTTGTCAAGCACTACCCTGTCATCGAGCCTCTCATGAACTTCTTCTTCACCGGAAAGGAGCAGATCAAGCGGGAGACGGACCAGCGGAACATGACGTTCCATCACGCCATGCAGCGTATGAAGCTTGGAGAGCAACCCACCCCTGGTCGTCGAGACTTCATGAGCTTCTTGATGCGGCGTAACCGTGATGGTGGCGGTCTCACTGATCCAGAGATCCTCGTCGATTGTCCTGTCTTGATTGGTGCCTCTAGTGAGACCACCACTACTGCACTATCAGGATTCTTCTTCTACCTTGGTACTTCTCCCCAAGCCTACCAACGATTGGTGGAGGAGGTCCGTTCCTCTTTCAAGAGTGAGAGCGAGATCAACATGAAGACCACCAAACAGCTCGAGTACCTCAACGCCACTGTTGATGAGGCATTGAGAGTTTATCCACCTGCTGCCGAATCGCCACCAAGAATCAGTCCTGGCGCCGAGATTGAAGGCAAATACCTTCCCAAAGGAGTGAGGCCTTCCACCTACCCAAACCATGACATTCTTACTGACAATCACAGGTCATCGTGTCCATCTACCAGTGGGGTACATTCCATAACCCTGATAACTTTGCTGACCCAGATGATTACATCCCTGAGCGATGGCTCCAGCCGTCTCACCCGCTGCACAACCCCAAGTACGCCAATGACAACCGCTCAGTGTTCCGGCCTTTTGGATTCGGTATGAGGGACTGCCTTGGTAAGAATCTTGCTCATGCCGAGATTCGTGTTGTCGTCAGTCGAATCTTGTATCGGTTTGACTATGAGTTGGGTCCCAACCAGGAGGATTGGCATTCTTCTCAGAAGTGCTACCTTGCTTGGGATAAGAAGCCGCTTATCTTGACTTTGAAGCCGAGAGATTTTGCACCTTGAGGAGAGGAAGGACATTGGATGTAGTCATTCGTTTAAATCAGATATTGAATTCAAACTGTTCCCAATAGGAAATGACGTATCGTGAATATGAAGTTATGCCAAGTAATACTAAGATACTTCAGGCTGAGAGCTTAATCATTCTCGTTACAGTTATTGGGATGTTTGACTATTTTGGTCCATTCTTTGGAGGAGTCAAATGATATGGTCGAGGAACTTCAAAATGATTGCAGCGATGACAATGTCCTCAGCATTGTAATTTGAATACAGGGCATATGACTATCACCTATTTAGTTCTCACTAAACAGATCAACTTTACAGGCGTTATTGACTTGCCGGTTCCGCCGCATTCCTGTAATCCAAATATTTGATGTTAGCTTTTTTTGATGAGGTGTACCGGGCATAATGTTTGAATTCATCTCGAGGCTTGTCGTGTAAATTCTTATGGATAACTTGGGTCAAATGTGTTATTTCTAAAGAACGTAATATTTCTACCCAAATGAGAGACTACAGAAAATATCCAACCCTGGAGTTCCCATTGCTCAGCCACTACCTTGGGGGCATCATTCTTCTCTTGAATCTCAATCTTCTCCCACGAAGCATAAATTCAGTCATTTCCTATCTATCGAACGGTGACCCGGACACCCTTAGAGTCCAGCCGAGGAAGCGGCATCAGATAGTCGTGAATAGCATCCACGTCAGACCTGTCCGACTCAAAAAGCTCAAACTTGGGACCGGTTGGTCCGAACAATGCCGCAAGGACAAAGTGAAGATCGGCAAGAGCCAAACTGTGCACGGATTAGCATTCATTCGCATACTAAAAATGGTGGTGAGACATACCTGGAGCCGGGGCAGCGTCGCGAACCTCGAGAGAAAGGGACGAAACTGCGCTTCATGGCAGGTGTAACCTCACCAAGCCAGCGCTCAGGTTTATACTCCATTGGCTCAGGGAAAGCATTGGGATCAGTGTGCAGATAATAAGCGTTCATGCCAACGGGAGTCTGTAGTTGGAAAAAGCATTAGCACGTGAGCTTATCAATCGTGAGGCTGAACTTGTTGGTTCGCCCCCATTTGAATGTGTCACTTACGCCAGGAGGGATCACCCATTCTTTGAACTGCAGAGCTTGATCGGGCGAGGTGCGAGGAAGACGTCGCATGGATCCATACGCCATTCTGAAAGAGGAAGTGTCAGCACGCTAAGCAGGGGTAACCCTGTCTGTGGGGTGGGCATACCTCAAGCTCTCCTGGATAACAGCTCCCAGATAAGGAAGTTTCTCAAGTTCAGTTAAAGAAGGCTTCTTCTTGGGATACTCAGCCATGATGTCTTTAAGCTCATCACGGAGACGCTGACCCTTCTCGGGCATGCTGAGCATCCAGAAGCAAGTCATGGTAGCCGTGCGCGCAGTAGTGGTTGTACCACCGCCTAGAAGAACCATCGCTTCCTTCTGGAGTCTTTCAGTGCTGAGATCTTCAGGTGCAAGACCGCTCTCGTGAACGAGGAAGCGGAAGAGAGTGGGCTTGCCACCGACGATAGCGACACCCTTGCGATCATTGTCAAATTTCTCCTGCTTGGCTTGCTCAATTTGACGACCAGCTTGCTGTAGATGGTTAGCGCCTGGAGGAATGGAGATGAAAGAACACTTACGATTCGGAAATTTTGGAAGTGGGCGGCTTCTGGGGCGAGCCAAATAATGAGACGCTCGGGGATGAACTTGAGTATGCTGTGAACGGCGGTTAGTGACTGTATGGATTGAAAGCGATTCAACTTACTGAACAAGCCATGGGATCATGCCCATAAGCGGTACCGACAGAGAAACATTTCGAAGCATCTCGAACCTGAAAATGGATCAGCACATCTCAAGAATATTCCCAGATGCTTCATACCACTCAGAAGAAAAGTCATCACTGTTTAGTAGCGACTCAGGCTTTTCGATGCAAATGTGCTGCATAACGTCGCCAGTGAAAGCCTCAAAGGCATAGTCAAGACGAGCGACGACACCAGTACCAGAAAGCTCATGAAACTTATTGAACAGCTTCTCAACTCGCTCATTGATGAGCTGTTCCAGCTTCAGCACACCGTTACGAGAGAAGTAAGGCTCAATTGGCTTTCTTCGCTTGCGGTGGAGGTCATGGTCTTGAGAGGCAAAGAAGGTATCTATCAAGTTAGAGGAGGTCTGAGGGTGTTGGGAGTAGGAACTCACCTTCGATACCAAGTCCACCACCGAAAGAGTGGCCGAAGGACTCGGTACGACGGACGTTGCCATTGACATAAACAGTGTCGTAAAAGTCTGGGTCATTGATGGACAGTTCATCAGGAGTAACGCGAACAATTGGACCTAACACATTAGCTTGACCAAAGAAAACTACAAATTCAACATACCGTAGACTTCGTGCATGCGCTGAATGACCTTGTAGTACTGTCCCTTCTTCCAAAAGTCATAGTATGACTCATAGAGATGAGTAGCAGCAGCGATCTTAGGCCCAGGGAACTTGGAAAGAGGAGAGATGTAGAGACGGTAGATGACAGTGCAAGTAAAGCGCAGAGCAACAAAGGCAAGACTGGCAAGAGCGAAGAGCTTCCAATCTGGAGTCTTGGGAAGATCTCGCTCGAACCAATCGTTGATGTTGATATTGAGACTGTCCATCTTGAGCCTCTCCATACTGTCTGCAAAGTAGAGTAACGGTTGAGTATGAGAAAGAAGTTAAATTGAGTTTGTCTTGAGGAATCTCAGGGTATAGGAAGGGCTCCTATGAAGCCTTTTGGTACGTCACCTTTGATCTTGGATACTATTACGAAAACATGTCAGCGGGATTACAGATTATCTGCCTCCATGATTTGCCGAGAAGGAACAGACGTAAAACGCCACCTCCTCTTTGTCGAATCCTCATTTCGTCATTGTTCCTACGCGCCCGTCCGTTGAAGTTTCTTGACACAAAGCTCACTCCATCAATCCTAGGACGGTGCGTACACAATCATCGTGACAGAAGGTTCAATGCCGGAGCGGAAGGTTTCTCTCACTTAGCGTAAGATGTGGATAACTGCCGGAGGGTTCCTGGAAGGATTCTACCCCTGGTTCGTCAACTACAGTACCTTGGCAGCACACCCTCAATTCGGAAGATTTTTCTGAAGGATGGTGTCCAAGATGCATCTTAACGGTGACACAAGAGTAAGCACGTGGGGGGACCTTGCGAAGTACATGCTCGTCAGAAAAGATTGGCCACATGATTACAAGGCGGGTTATGGGTGGAGAAACGACAATCCTTATCCCGGCAGGCGAAGTACATCCAGATCCTTTAGCGGAGACAGGAGTCGTATGTTATTTGGTCATGGGGGAGGGGTTGGGAAATAGACGACAAGTACATGGCTTTACGGGCCGTCTACTGGCAATGCCCAGTGCCGAGATTCCCATAATGACCATAAGCTAATACCAAGATCTTGGTGTGGATATTCCATCGCTCCATGACACCCTTTACGAACTACAAAAATAAGAGGCGGAGTTGGTTTGCTAAGCTGACCGCGTCCACGGACCGTGCCGTAGCAGGGGAAGTGGATGTCTAAGATAAGCTTGCAGTTTTGCGTCGACCTTCACACCCCCCTTGTCAGTATGCAAGGGCAACTAGACGATACCACTCTACCACTATAGGCAATTCGTATGATCTCCATTTCTCCAAGAAAGATCATGGCAATCCTTGATTTATGGATTACTTGCACCTTGACATCTTGCGTGACTGGGCCTCGTATAGAATCGAACCTTATTGGCTCGCGGCGAGAGACAGAAACTTTGACATGGCGACGGGTCAAAGAACTATCTGGCTGGACGCGCGTAGACTGATCAATCTGACATAAGAGTGCGGAGTTATTGAATGCCCGATCAATCGTTTCGTGCTCACCGTAGCGCCGCAGAGCCGGGAGTAACAAACGAATGCCATGAAAGATCGGAGCTATAGGTTAGGAGAATGAATCTTGCCTTCATCTGAAATAAGATTAATTATCTCCATCAGTAGATATCAAGCAAGATCAAATTGTAGGTTGATAATAAGTTTTCTATAGAATTCATAGCTCGTAGAGTAGATTTTATAGAGCAAAGCCTTGTTTTAGATGGGACTTGAAATTTATAACAAATCACACAATAATTGTAAGTGATACCATGGCGTGAAAGAACAAGAGGATGAAGGTTTCAATGTTTTATCCTTTGTTACTTTAACATAACCTTCTTGAATGAGATATGCAACTCAGAATGACACATGTAGATACAAAGCTTTTCATCCTAATAGCAGCATCATTTGTTTACAGCTGGACAGGTTATTGCTTCATCGCAGTAGAGCCTAGGAATTTCACACATAACCCGTGGAACACGTAGTAGTTGATTCTGAACATGATCCAATTTCAATTTCCCGTATATAATATGGCAACTGACTAATCTATGCGCAACATCTCAAGAATGAGTTCAAGCTGGCAATTCTCCTCGCCAAAGACTCCAGCTAATCTCTCCAACTCAGCCTCCATCTCACCATAAAGAGAATGCAAAACCTTCTCTGTACCCTCAATACCACCAGCCTCATCGATAAGACTCAGCGCTAGGACCTTCTGCTCAAAGGTAAGTCCTCCGTTCACGCAGCGCTGCATCAACAGACCGCGGAGTTGAGCAACGGCCTTGGGAGCTTTGTTCTGTTCGTTGAAGGCGATGATGAGCGGTAGAGAGAATTTTCCCTCGTCAAGGTCTTCGCAGAAGCCTTTTTGCTGGGTGTACTATGATTGTTAGTAGAGATTGGATGGTAATGGAAGGTAGACTTACGTCGGCGAGTTTGAGATTGGCGTAGTCATCGCGAATCTGAAAGTAGCGGCCAAAGAGCTGACAAAGACGGCTAAAGTCGACATCTTGCTCGGTTGTGGACTCGGCGGCCATAAGGCGTGTAAGGAGGCGGAATAGACCACCGGTTTCTACCAGAGTTAGCAAACTGACTGCAAAGTAATCGTGAACATCACTTACTTCCGTCTACCATTTGGAGGTACTCCTCCAAAGATGGACAAATCATGTTGGAAGTCCACTGAAGCTCGTAAGCCTGGCCAATGAAGAGTTGTCGAATCTCATCTGTGCAGTCGTTAGCTTCGGCAGTAAACCCTGGCTCAATGATGATTTACCAACGAAGATACCCAAAGCCTTGGGGCTCTGAAGCTTGCTGATCAGACTAACAGATTGGATATACTGGAAGGTAGCAGAATTGATGGTTTGAGCCTCGCCAAAGACGGCGTGCGCTGAAGGTTTGCCACGTCTTAACTGAGAGTGGTCCTCGATATCATCAAGCCTGAAAATCTCAGTAAGTAAAGATGATTCAGTAAGGTGGATGACTTACATGAGTGATGAGCCATGGAGGCTCTCGGTGATGGACTTAATGGTGTTTGCTCTCTCGGCAGGGACCTTGAGCCAGAAGTTAAGAGCATCAATAGTCTTGTTTCTAACACCCTTTGAGGGAAGGGAGCAGAGATATCGGTATGGTTCCATGACAACCTGGATCTGATTAGCAATGTGCGAAACGCAGGCAGTATGAACTTACATCATCTTCCATGGGAGGCAGGTCTTGTAGCATGAGATCTGACAGAGTCTTCTTGTGACCATTGCCATGGTCCACCTTCTTGTGTGCCGTCCAATCAATGTCATCCGCTGAGGTAGCACGCTTAGTAGAGCCCTTCCTCTCAAAGGCGGGACGCTCCTCAGCATCAGAGTGCCCATTGACAACAGGCTTGGGAAGTCCGTTGGACTCGTGACCATTGACGTAGCCGTTGCCGTCAAACTCCCCAGTACCATTGACTAGAGGCCGAACAGCAAAGCTCTCCTTAGCAGGACTGTCAGGAGTAGGCAGCCTATGAATCTCAGGCCGAGTAGACTCCTGCATCGCCTCCTTAAAAGCCTGAATAGGGTCATACGTTGAAGAAAGCTCCTCCTTCTTCTGGTTGAGTCTGGCCTGCTGTCGCTCATTGTAGGGTGCATCCATGTGGTATCTTCGGCACTGAGTGCTCCAGATAGCGTTTCCACTGACACCAAACAGCATGTGGTACAGATAGTCCTTGAGATCTTGAGAAACATCGGTTCGCTCACGTGTCTCCTTCGTGATCTGGAGACACTTTGCTACTTCGGTCTTGTTTCGTGCTCTACAGAGGCGCTCGGCCTCTTCGATAGAACAGTTGTGTTCCCTCATCAAGACAACAAGAGCATTGACAAAGTCGCCAGGCTTACCGGACTTCTCTGCCGCTTCTGCCTCCTTACCGTATGACCAGATGTCATTTGTCAGAGTGACTGACATGATGGCTGGGAGAGCAAGTTTGTGGCAGAGCTCAACCTCATGCTCGGGTATAGTGATGGCACAACCAAAGATGATGAGAGCATGCCAGAACCTGTTGCTTGTTAGTAAATATTAACTTGGGTGAGCTGGATGACTTACATGTAGCCGACATCTGTAGATCTATAGTGGAGATAGTCATCGAGCGACTTGAAGTTTGTGTCGTGGGCGCATCCAGCACCTGTGTTGATGAAAGTGGCCCAAGCGTTCATGGCTGCTATGGCTCGCTCACGATCAATGGCAGCCATCTGTTTGAAGATCCAAGCTTGAAGATGACGCTTTCCAGAAGCACGACTCTCGATGTCGCCTTCTCGAACACCCTGTTGAAGGGCATCAAGGAACTCATCATTCTCAGCAGCAACCTGTGCATAGTTAGACTAGCTATTAACTAAGAAGAAAGGGTCTCAGACTTACCGTTTCAGCTGACTCAACATCAGTGATATCTGTCTGAGTCAGTAACGAAAAGCATCCAAGATCACTACCAACTCACCATCGTGAAGGAAAGCAAACTCATTGGCATAAGACACAATCTCTAACCTCTCAGGCAGACACTCAGGTAGCGTAAGACAGATAAAGTTGTGTCTAGGACCTAAAGCACCTCGAAAGGGCAACTTTGGACCAACATGCTTCTCCCAGTCGTACTGGGCTTTGAAGATGGCAACTTCATCCAGGTCTGCACCCTTGTGCATACGTACTGGAACACCATCACACAGACCGTCAGTGTCGTAATCTGTAGGCTCAAATGAGTAGCGGTATGTAAAGTCCATGGTGCTGGGGTAAACAAATTGAAGTGGATAGTATGAAGATGAGTATTTCCGCTTCTTGTCGTACGTTTTTGCTGCTTTTATGTCTTTGACCTTGTGTCTTCTCTTTGCCTTCTCACGTATCCCGTAATACAAGTCGTTCTTACGCCCAGAGATCTGATACTAAGCATTCCGTCAGAGGGTGTAAGTCCATGGGCGTGAGAAAAGCTAACAGGGGTCTAACCGCCAGCAAGGATTGTCATCCTCAACCCCACGCTGCAGGCAGGTCAGTATCCACCAGGATGACAATGTAACAAGGCCAAGCTTTCTTTATCTTGGCCAGGGAAAACTGTCATTTTGAGGTGGTGGTGCCGTGTCGATAGAGAGGTATATCTTCCGCGGGGACAGCCGTAAGGATTCTGCATCTCAGAGGCGCTGGATCCATGTCAAGATAGGACACATGCCCCGGTGGAGAAGTTAACTAAAGAACAGGGCAACATTCGCCGCTTATGATCGGCGACCTTGCGGGAAATTCGCCCTATGGGGAATATCGTGAAATACCGAAACCTTGTGTCTGATCCTTCCGTACCACCTAGTCCACCTCCACTAACCATACCCTAAAATATCCAATCGCCATTGCCATGTCTTAGCACCACCTCTGACTCGAGAGTCCATCATGTTTCTCATTCCTGCTTGTGGGACTTCAGTTGATCTGCGGATGGATGGATGTCACCCCAACGGTCAAGTCAATCCCCTTCCCTGACAGCCGTAAGTCCTTCCTTTCCTTGTGGCAAGGCTCATCAGGCTTGTGGTTCAGTGGTTCTGTCCTGAAACCTGGCCCAATTATCTCATAATCCTACCGATTTTCAGTGGACAGAGATAATCTTGGCCAAATACTGGGCCCCTGATGGTTATCTAAAGGCCGACATCCACTTTTCGAAGGATTGATCTGCAAAGGAATAGAATCGGCCCATACAGACATATTGGTTTCTCAACTGGGCTAGAAGGGCCTTGGGATCTTTCTATCATGACGTGAAAAGGCCCTTTCATCTTCATGGAAGGATTCTGATACAAAAGCCAGCCCCTTGCACAACCTACGTAACTAAAGACTCCTTTTTGGCGATTGCTTCTCCAGTTGAGGGAAAATTTGAATCCCTCGTTACAATGCTACCCACCGTACATGTGCATCGGTTAGCCTTACGACTTTCGGTTCCGGCAACTCGTGTGTTGTCCGGATAGGCAACGCTCAGATCCTTCATATCGCTCTATTCCCAGCTTCTGATACAGGGTTTCGGCGGATGTCCGCCGCTGGAGACTGAAACTGTTGAAGGATTCGATCGCTTTGACTCAGGTTGGCTGACACTAGTTAGAGTCCTGTGGTGCCCGCTTAGAATAGGAAGAAGGCAGGGGTAGTGAAATTGACGACGTCAACAGAGCACCATGACGGTCTTTCCGTAAATGCCGATAGTTTAAGGGATGCCTTTGATCGAACAAGACACTTAAAATAGCCTGTGGGACACTCGTGATAGCTTCACCGATACCTCTCGTTTGTTAGCCTTATCATATTGCGCCCATCCACAATGGCAGACAATATCAAACCATACAAAATCAATGTTCCAGAATCGGAAATTCAGCTTTTGAAAAACAAACTCGAAAGTGCGAGGTTCCCCGCAGAAGACGAAGTCTCTGATGACTGGACCTACGGCGCAGGTCTTAGCGACGTGAAGCGTCTTGCTGCGTACTGGAAAGATGGATTCGACTGGCGGGCCCAAGAAGCCAAGTTGAACCAATATCCTCAGTTCACAACCAACGTTGCTGTGGATGGATTTGGGGATCTTGAGATTCACTTCTTGCATCAGAGGAGTAGCAAAGCTGATAGTATTCCTCTGCTCTTTTTCCATGGTTGTGAGTAGATTATCAGCGGCTTTGTAGCTGAACGTGAAGCTTACATCTGATATAGGGCCTGGGAGCTTTGCAGAGGTTTTCAAGTTGCTTCCTCTGTTGACTGAACCCAAAGATGGACCTTCGTTCCATGTTATTGCACCATCCCTGCCAAATCATTGCTTCTCTGATGGTGTATCGAAGCGTGGCTTTGGCATCCCGCGATATGGCGAGACCATGCACAAGCTCATGTTGAAATTGGGGTATGATAAATATGGTAAGCTAGCAATTCCTTTTCAAAAACACAAAACTAATTATTTCCAAGTCACACAAGGAGGCGATTGGGGTTATATAATCACGCGAATGATCGGAGCTCAGTATCCCGAACACTGTCTAGCCTCTCACATGAACATGATCCCAGCGGTCAGCCCTCCCAACCCCTTGAAAACGCCCTGGCAATTCCTCCGCTTCTGGCTCTTCCCCTTCACAGCACAAGAGAAAAAGGGTATTGAGCAAATGAAGAACTTCTTTAACGAAGGCCTTGCCTATAATTTGATCATGAGCACCAAGCCATCCACTATCGGTTTTGGCCTGGCCGACTCTCCAGTGGCCCTGCTAGCCTGGATTTACGAGAAGCTGCATGACTGGACTGATGACTACAAATGGACCGACGATGAAATTCTCACGTGGGTTTCGCTGTACCAGTTCTCCAAAGCGGGTCCAGCAGCTAGTGCGAGGATCTACTACGAGAGCCGGCATGCGGACCAGGAGTTGACGAAGAAGGTCAATGACTGGATTCCTGGTGTTCAGCTGGGTCTTTCATACTTTCCCAAGGATATTGTGTTTGTTCCCAAGACTTGGGGAAGGACACTGGGTCCTGTTGTATTTGAAAAGATTCACACTAGTGGTGGACATTTTGCGTCCATTGAGAGGCCCGAAGAACTTGTTGAGGACGTGAGAGAGACGTTTGGGAGGTCTGTTAGCCCGCAGGTATTGGAGAAGCTGAAGGAAAGTGGCGCTGTTCATAGAGGACCGGCAGCAGAGGACAAAAGCTAAGATATTCGTTAGTTACTCTGGCATTATGACTGGGATATAGATATGAAGATGAATTAAAATGAAACGAATTGATGTTCATGGGTGAAGTGGGAGTTTATACACAGAATCCCGATATTCTGTACTTGGACTTATTGTAATTTAATATTGGTCTGGAAATCAACCTGACTTGTCAAAATCACGGAGTTTGTACTAAACATGTAGAATATCAAATGCTTCATGTCTTTCACGAATATTGCCAACGATGTTCCTACAAATCGAGCCATGTTTACCCTCAATCATTGCAGACTTGCCGTTGAAAAGCTTGATAACAATACTACGACCAGTCTACTTAAGCAGTACATTTTAGTGCTCAACAACCGTTATCGTTGTTCTTAATAAACTACCCTGGAGGTTTTCAGATGGTGGGACCTGTGTTTACTCCGTAGGTTCGAGTCATCCCCCACACAAGTTACGGCATCCATGCAAGCAATGCTACGGCGCCGTGTCACTGCAAAGTACAGGCCAAGGGGCTATCCGTTCTCAAACATACGATTTGTTAACTGTACACCTCAAAGTTGCGTGGTATCGTGAGAAGCCGGTAGTACAGCAAGAGTGGGCATGCCAGAGGTACTGCCACGGGTTGTCACCAGTGAGGGACACGCTTTACACTCGACCTCAGCCTTCTCCGTCAATTCAAAGTCTTACACAGCATGACACTGGCTGGAGAAGTTTCCGTCACTTTCTCCTCACTCCTTCAAGCCTCGTAGCCTCCATCTCCAGCCGTACGGAAAGGCATAACGCACTCAAGGGCAAAACGGTACATCGGACATGTTCTCAGTCCGACAGTCCGACTTGTGGACTCATTTTCTCACCGGTGTCGGTCCACCGCCCCCGGATCCAGGATCCAGGATCTGATAACAGTGCTCTGCAGTATTGATCAGACCATTCTGGACCCTTGGACCGGGCATTTGGGACAGTGTTTTGGCTAGAATCAATTACCCCGGCATTTGCCAAGTGGGCTTTGAGACCAGTAGATGTGATATACGATAGTCACTCCGGGGAAATAGTTCAATTGAACGAATCGCGAATCATTCCGGCAGCCCACCTGCAAGTGGCAATCCAAGGCTCGTGTTTTCTCCATCCTTTCTTATTCGCAAGTAAACGAAGAGACTATCATATGCGTGCCTGGGACTATTGGACTGGACTATTGAGTCTATCAATCACCCCATTGGTGGGCTTTGCAGTAGTCAAACTTTGTATCACTTGCCACCCAACAAACAAACAAACAAAACAAACGGGAAATCCGGCAATTATGTCAAAGAAAAAACTCTCTTGCCTTTTTTTTATGCAGAGAACATTCCGGACTGTCGGCTCCGAAGTGTGAGGCGTGAGAGCTTCAGTTGGCAGCCGGCCACGTTTCTCGACTTATGCATACCTGCCGCGTTATGCACAAATCACTTGAGTTTTTCAGTAGCGGTGGAGTTAACAGACCGCTAAAAACAACCAACAAAGCCTTGGAATAAAGAAGGTGGTTGAAATGATCAGCTTCTTACGGAATGTGAATATGTGGTAGAGATCCTCTTGTGTTTGCGGGGTTTCCCCTCACTGAGCTATCCCTCAAACATCACAGAAGATCCTCAACAGGAAATCACCGTTCACAAGTCGTCTGCCGCTAGTGACTAAATTTAGACAGGTGGCTATTGGATTTAAAGCTGACAGGGGTCAGTCTCTCGTTGTTCCCGCCACAGTAGCCTCAATCCAATCTGAGACCAGAAAATCAGCCTGTTCAGGTACTAGTTTCAGCCTTTTTTATGATCACGGGTCTGAGAGCCGTGAAATCGGGTGAGGTGGCTGCCAAGAACCGAGAGTCGTGAAGTTCTAGCTGGAGACCAGACTTCGCTCAGGTTCGCCAAACCATTGACTGTGATAGTCAGGTATCCGCAAAACGGTATGATGATTACAGCAAGTCAGGTCTACGCGTAGCGATTGACAGAGAGCTAGTTGACGATCTCCAGCTTCCATGTTGATACCAGCCACACTAGGCTAAGATTCGCGTGCGATGCTAGCCTCTTGGCTCACAACGGATGGAGAAGACCGCTAAGGATGCACGGTTCAGGTGAGGCTCTAGCTAGTTAGTTGATACTGACAACACTGACTGCAGATCTGGAAAGCTGAAGGCAATGTTGGGGATCGCAGGGCGGATCTCCTATCCCAATTCGGATAGCTATGACAGCTGGTAAGAATTGGCAGTCCCTAGCCCACCCAACTCCATCAGCTCACATCATGTTGCGGAGCCCTTCAACAACGTCTGCCAGAGTCCAGAGACCTCACCACTTTGCACTGGGACCAACACGTTATTGTCGAAGTCAACTGGAATTATGGAACGACTGATGGTATGATGTGGTAAGGAGGGACTTGCTGTCCTTCAAGTTGAGCAGGTACGTTACTAGCATATACATATTTACCACCCCATCTCCAATTTAAATCCATACATAAGGATTGTGAAAAGAAATCAGCACAGGCACAGTGTTCCAAAGGTTAAGCTCTGTCTAACTCTAAGCCTTGTAGGACTTGCCCTTACCACCACCCTTGCCCTTTCCGCCCTTGTAGATGTTGATATTGATAGTGACAGGCGCGTTAAAGTCAATCTCACCGATGCACATTTGGAACTAGAGAGGTCGTAAGAAACCATGAGAACGGATGGGCGATGAGAGATTTCGAACTTACGCCGTTGTTGTTGTTGCAGCAAATGATCTTTGCGTTACAAACCTCAGAGTTTGAGCATGTTTGAGCTAAAATGTGTTAAGATAGTCGTGAAAGAAGTATAAAATGAGATACTTACTGCCAGAGCCGTCAGTAGTGCAGCAGAACTGCGTTCCAGAGGAACAGGCGGTGGTTTGCTGGTTCTCTGGGGGATCTGAAGAAGCGCAGTCGCTGCCTCCCTTGCCACCCTTCTTGGCCCCTTCTGACCTGTTAGAATGGAAGATTTTGAGATTCTCTAGATCACCTTACTCTTTAGTGTTGGCAACTTGGGCCAGGGAAGATCTCCGAGAGCAGGAGCTCTGGGCGCAAGATCGCGAGTCTCAACTTCGGCAGCTGATTCAACGACGGGAGTCGCGATAGCGCCTTGGAGCATGGCGATGCTGAGGAAAAGAGTGGAAAGTTGCATGATGAAGATGTGTAAAGATTGCTAGTCTAAGACGAGTGGGTAGCTGAATAGAGGAGTGTTGTTCTCCAAAGACAGAAAGAGAGTGTGAGCGGAGCGAGGCAAGAGAAGCTAAACCGATGGTGATGGTTGTGAATGAGTCGGGTAGAGCGAGACATAGGCCGATATTTGTGTAGACCGACTTTGGACCCTGCATTGGAGCGTTACATGAGGCTTAAGGCTGAGGTGATAATTTGGATCTATTGGAAAGCCTCGAGCTGGGTATGACTGAGTATGACGGAAGTGAGACAGGGGTCTCTGTCTGTGCTTAAGTTTGTTGGAGTCGAGCCCCTTCGTATAGAGTGAGGTCAAAGCGCTTGCAGCAATAGTGCAATATTGAAGCCATCGGGAACTAACTAACGGTCTTTGGGAAGCTACAGAGCATTCAACCATCCAACTTTGAATTTTGGAACTTCGGTAAGTTGTTTGTCTGGTAGAATTGTAGCTAATTGCCCTTTTTGACTACTATATGCGCTTGCTGTGGCTGTCTAACTTCATATGATTCTCACATCGTTTCTCCCTACCCTTGTCGGTTATTTCAGCTCTGACTTGACTCGATCTAGTCTCCGGTCTTTCCCCACATCAGAGACTTGTTTGTTTGTTGGTACCAACGGCTTTCTTGGCTTTGGCCTAGAGCATGAGTTGGCCCACAAGGGTCATCAAATCCGGGGATAACGGGCGAAGACCCCTGCTTTTCCAGGGTCTATGGAGAGCTAGCTGTAGTTGTACGATGGAAGGAACAAACGATGGATCTGTCTTCGTGCCTCTATTGTGTAAGTCTCATTCATTGAGGATTCTGTCAAGAATGATATTATGTTCAAGACTCTTCACGGTAGCTGTCATGTAAAGATATCTCTCCAGGCAAGTCTTAACTCCTGCTTTCCATATCCCTGAGAGAGGCAGAAAATTTTTAGTTTCTCATGCCCCTGCATCCCTGCATGTAAACTCAGCCCGAAACGCCGCGGAGTCAGACTGTCTCACTGAGCTCCCCACTTCACCATGCATGCCCAACACACATGTAGTCATTGCTTCACTTCTTCACGCTCATCTCGTCTCGACTATGCAGTCCAGACCGGCATTACCGTGTCTCCGAAAGGCGCTCAACCATGAAGGTAAGCTTAAGGTTAGAGTCTAGGCATGTCTCCAGTATCGGCCAACCGATAGGCCGCTTTCTTCCCTGTGTCCAGCCCAACCTCTCTGTCTTACTTCTGAAACTTTCGGACTATCGGCCTGTTGACCCAACTGTATGGGTCCAGCCCATCGGACTATCGTCTCAGACCAGGTCTGGATTCAGCCTCAAGTTATGCTCCTCCAACTATCTCACGATTTCTACTAAGATGTGGAGTTTTGAGGCTTCGATATGGGCTTACCTCTGCATCATATCGGCGTTCACGGTGTCATCGAGGCTCTAAGAGAGTTCGATAGCTTCATATTCAGCTGAGGAGATTCGACTCTGGCGTCGAAACCTCACGATGATGGGCTCTTTGAGGTTCCAGGATGTTCAGCTGTGAGGTTGGAGTCAGAGTCTAGAATTTAGCTTCATGCATTTGAGCTGTCTTGACAACTTCACTGGCAGTTTTATATGGACAGAAACGAATATATAAACCCATCCATCCTCCATCCTCACTCAACTTTCCTCATCACTCACTCTCAACTCACTCACTCAACAACATCCTCAGCTCTACTTTTCAATACTCTCTTTTCGAGACAAACAATTTTCCAAACCTTCAACATGAAGTTCTCCGCT
>NW_022158063.1:0-9906 GCF_003316985.1 Fusarium coffeatum
ACTTTTTTTTTTTTTTGCCTTCGGCTCATGGCTCCGAAAGTGTCATACTTTATGTCTCTCCGTTATCGCTCTTGGCTTTATCTTTCATACCTTGACTTATCATCATAACACCCTTTGAAGAACATCTCGACAAAGACATCCCAAGCTTCATCATGATTAGTCTCACGGTCGGCGTTCTAGCCCTCCAAGGCGGTTTCTCAGAACACATCGATCTTCTCCAAAAAGCAGCCTCCCACCTCTCCGTCTCCAAGAACAAAATCCACTGCATCGAAGTCCGCACAAAAGAAGAACTCGATCAATGCAGCGCTCTAATCATCCCCGGTGGCGAGAGCACCACAATCTCATTCGTCGCTGCTCAGTCTGGACTGTTGGAGCCGCTTAGAGATTTTGTCAAGTACGTTCAACCCAGCCCAGCTTGCGCAAAGGATTAGCGACTAATAGATACAGGGTTCAAAAACGACCAGTTTGGGGAACTTGCGCTGGTCTCATCTTATTGTCCGACGAAGCAAACGCCACTAAAAAAGGCGGCCAGGAACTCATCGGCGGTCTCGCCGTGCGCGTCCACAGAAACCACTTTGGTCGTCAAACGGAAAGTTTCGAAGCAGGCATGAATCTGCCCTTCTTAAACGACGATAAACCCTTCCCTGCTGTTTTCATTCGCGCCCCTGTTGTCGAAGAAGTCATTAGTTCAACAACTGATGACCGGGCTCCGGTGGAAGTTCTGGCGAAACTACCAGGTCGAGTGGATAAGATGAAGTCTGGTGTTTCACAGGCTAATACAAAAGATGACTCGGGTGATATCGTTGCTGTTAGACAGGGGAATGTTCTAGGAACTAGTTTTCATCCTGAGTTGACCAAGGATGAGAGAATACATATTTGGTGGTTGAAGGAGATTTTGAACCAGCAATAGATGGGATACATAGATGGCGTTATAGAAAGGAAATTAATTATTAAGGGTATCAATTACATATATACTGTTTCTCATACCTTGCCCATCGACGCCTCGTATCCAGGTGGTGGTGAATGCGCTCGCGGTCTTGCCTGCGAAGGAGACGTTCCAAATCCCAGTATCTGCAATATCTCAAGATCACCCATCGACTGCGCCAATTCAGCAGGGGAAATACATCCTCCGACATTCATATCAGCCCCATGAGCCTTTAACAACCTAATCAACTCTGTATCTCGTCTTGAAATTGCCTGCATCAACGGTGTTCTGCCCTTTTTGTCTGCTGCATTCGCATCAGCGCCTGCTTCGAGAAGAAGTTTCGCCTGATCCCTTCTTCCATGATCGATGGCGTAAAGTAGGAGTGTTTCGCCACTGCTCATCTTCTTCTTTGTGTTGGCGCCAGCTTGGACCATCATTCGTACAAGATCTGTAGAGCCGGTCTCCATTGCGAAACAAATCGCTGCAACACCCCATGTTCCATCTGATACATTCGGTGAAGCGCCGTGGTCAAGCAACATCTTGACAACTCTGATCTTGTCATGCTGCGAAAGCTTGCTATCGCGCAGAGCGAGCACGAGAACAGGATGCCCAACAAGATCCTTCGCACTAGCATTCGCTCCATGATCGAGGACGAGCTGTGCCATGTCGAGTTTCCTCTTGCTAACAGCGTCAACCAGTACTGCAACACCGCTCAAGTTACTCGAACTTGCATTCGTGCCGCTCTCGAGAAGGAGTTTCATCATATCCATACGATCCTGGCTCGCGGCTATCGAAAGCAGTGAGTTACCCGACATATCGCTGGTATCTGCATTCGCGCCATACTTGAGCAACACTCTCGCAAGTTCAATGTTGCCCTTCTTGACAGCTTGTGCAAGAACTGGTCTTCCTGAGAGATTCGTCGTATTCGGCTTTGCGCCGTTCTGGAGAAGGAGTTCGACTCCTTCTATGTTCTCGCTGTTGCAGACATCGACAAAGTAGAACTGGCCACTCCAGCTAGCTGCGTTGGCGTTCCATGTTCCTTGTGCGATGAGCATTTTCGCAACGCCGATGCTTCCGACGGATGCGGCGAGGAATACTGGTGGGATTTTCATATCCTTTGAGTTTGTGTCTGCACCAGCACCTAGAAGAAAGCGAACGGCGTCTTCTTGGTTGGCTAAGATGGCGCAGCTTAGTGGTGAGTTGCCCTCTCCGTTGCGACCGTTAATATTGGCGCCTTGGGAGAGTAATCCGCTTATCTGCTGGACGTCACCGCGGAGGGCTGCTTGACAGAGTGCTGTGGACAGGGGATCGGGTTTCGCCCAGAGACCTGAAGTCATGGCCTTGAAAGAGTTTGTCAGAGAAGACAAGCCCTTGGTGAAAGGTGAAGTTGGCGGTTCAATACTGGGTGACGTAGATGATGAAGCTTGAGCAGGTTCGTATGGCGGAGGCTCCAAACCACCTGGCATAGGTCCCTTGCTAGTCGAAGCATAAGAGTAACTCTGCGATCCAGAAAGAAGAATGTCCTTGGTCTGCTCAGCCTTCTGGCACGCCTTATCAACATGATCAAAGACCTCTCTACCACTCTTACTCTCAAGAGTAACGTCCTGCTCATCTCGATTCGGCCTAACATCATTAGTTTCAAGATCACACCCATGTATCGCATCACTTACAAGGAAAGCACCTTGACGAAAAACGCAAACAATCGCGTATACGCCAGTAAAGCATCACTATAAACCCCCAAAAACACCTCATCCAACAACCCCAACGTCTCAGCCTGCAGTCTCATAACCTGCTTATTCAAAACCGTATTAACAACATCGCACGATCCAAGACTCTGACTCAACGTCGTCTGGAAACGACCGGATATGGCGCTTGCATTGTTCAGCGCCGTCTCAAGATATCCGACGTGCTGATGAAGCTGATACAGCCTGTTCGCGAAAGACGATAAACGCTCATCAGGCGCTTCAAGCGTGCCGTTTAATTCATTGAGTTCTTCTGCGCTGGAGAGTAATCGATGGGAAATACTCGAGCCAAGCGAGGTAAGAGAAATAACCGAGAAGCCGTCTCCGTCCATTGTGTGTGGGGTGGGCGGGAATAATGAAAATCAATGTGGGGGATTTGATGATCGTGGAGAAAGATGGCGAAGGATATATGTGCTCTTTCTCCTCTCCCAAAATCTAAACTAAACCACTTATAGGGCTGAGAGCGATAAAAACGCCCTGGCTAGGTAAGGCTGAACAGAGAAGCGTCGTGTGCGGATTACGCGGTCTCCCAATCCCATCAGAGGCTCAGCTTTGGCTTGGCGGCCTCCATCGAGGCTGTAACTTTGCATCGCAGGGATTTATGATAGGTTCGCGAATTGACTACGCCGTAGAGCATGCAGCAGATAGGAACAATTGATGAAGATGGCAAGGTTACTATTAACGAGTCCTCTTACGAATCCTCATTCCCAAAAAGAAAACAACACACATCGCTTACGCCATCTTGCATGACCTCATCCTTCATTCTTCATTTTCGTATCGTATTTCTCGCTTATTTGGGACTTATGGGCTTCTTGGTAGCGCCCTCGACAGGAGCGTCCTTTGCTTTCTCAGGCTTGCCCATGAGGAAGAAGAAGCCTGCGCCAATTGCAAGACCGACTCCTCCAAGCATAACTAATGGAGAGCTGTATTTTCATTAGCATTGATATATAGTGGTGATAGGTGAAGAGCACACTCACTTGGGGGCCTTGGCCTCGGGTTTCTCGGTGGCTTTGGGTCCAATAGGTTCATGATCGCCGTGTCGCAACAGAGATGTTGTTGTGCGAAAGCCGCGCTGGATGGCGGGCACGGAGGGCTTTGAGGCCAAAGATCGAACAATGCGAGCAGACATGGTGTAGTTGTTACTTTAACGTGGTAGGTTGCGTGTCTTGTTGATGTTGCACAAGGAAGCTAACTGTTGAGAATGAAAGCTGCAATAGAAAACAAAGCTCTGTTTTATGGAAGCTCCTACAGCTCGAAATAATGACGTTTGTTTTGTACATTTCTCAACTGAATCAAAACAACTGTGGGACTCTATTGATCGTGGCGTCATTGATGCGTACGTGCAATCGACCACTGTCATCATCGCTGCAGAATCATTGGGACATTTGCAAGCCACCGAGAGGAAATAATCAGATCATAAGTCCATCAATTGGAGGGAATTGGTTCTTCCTCATAGAGTATGAATATCAGTATGAAGTGTGTGATATAGTATTATGCTGAATGTAATGGTACTCTACGATATTGATCGCTCGGGAATAGAGTCATGATGGTGATAATTACCGACTGTAGATCTGAACTACCCCAGATGCTCGCTCAGGTAGCATCACAAATTGTCTCACATCTCCCAACCAATCTCGCTCAATAGGTGAATTAAAATAAATACGTAAAATTTCCGTTCTATGATGCCCCTAACGTCTATGCCAGCTGTTTCTTTCCTTTCTTTTTTTCTCTTTCAAAAGAAGAAGTTTGTGTTTTCTCCTTTCCCCGCCTCATCATTTCTTCAAGGGTCCGTCCGTCCTCGTCGCTTCGCTTGGGTATCAAACATTATTCGTAAAATTCCCCATGCAACCAACCACACACGCAATTTGACGGGCGGGAGAAAAGGAGTTGAGTTTGTTTTGTTATGGTAAGATAGGTAGAGAGGTGGGTTTCACCACTCATGTTCGATACGGTCGTTTTGTTGGTTCCCAAGTTATCAGGCTATTCCGACCGTTCGAAAGAAGGAGAATCTCTGTCCAGGGTTTTCGCCATTGGCGCGAACCTGCATCATACGTCGCGAACGACTGTTCTGTTATGTGTCCAATACTCGCTGGGTATCCAACTATCGTGAAAAGATTCGGAGAGACATATCTACACTTCCGGTAGCAATAACGCAGCGGATCTGCACATCTTGAGTTGCTGCCGCCTTCTTTGGGGTATCGCCGTTTGCTTCCTCGGTTGGTCCCTTGTCCTTGATGATAGGTGGCGCCCATCTCAAGCTCGTGATGAAATGCTCGTGGGATCCTTCAACGGTCTTGACACACTTTCCTTCTTGGCTGAGATCCCAGCATCGAATCGTCTTGTCGTCGGATACAGAGAGGAGGAATTTGCCGCTTGGGTGGAACACTAGACCTCGAACCCAGTTGTCGTGACCAACCAACGTCTTGATGCATGTTCCTCTGCCGTCCCACAGTCTGATCGTCTTATCTCTGCCTCCCGTTGCCATGAATTCGGCTGAACTGCTGGCTGGGGGTGGCTTCTTGACTCCGGCCAGAGTAGCCAAGTGCGAATAAGCTGCTGGTGGCGCAAAGGTACAGCACTCGACGAAATGCTCGTGTCCAATCATGACAAGCTTGGCTTCAGGGTTCGGTACCGAAATATCCCAGAGCCTCACCGTTCGGTCGTTACCGGTCGATAGTAAGTATTTTCCATCCAACGAAGGGGAAACGTCGCGGATCCAATCGGCATGTCCTCTTATCGTCTTGACGCAGTATCCTGTCGTAACATCCCATATCCTCACTGTAACATCTCGACTAGCGCTCGCAAGCAGGTTTCCTGATAACGGAGCTCCTGGTGCTCCGGAGGGTATAAATCGGACGGCGCTTACGCTATGGTCGTGACCGGGTAGTGTTCGAATGTTTTGGTACTCGTTCGAAGGGTCCCAAAGCTTGATGGTTAAATCGGAACTGCAAGACGCGAGCAGTGTGTGACCTTTGGGGCCACCGTAATCGAGATCGAGAACCGCCTTGGTGTGACCTTTCACCGTCCTTTCAAGCTCGCCAAACTCCCAATCCCAAATCTTGATGGTGGCATCTTCGTCTCCCGAGGCAATAGAGGAGAAAATAGGGTGGAAAGCGACGCAGTTAATGGGCGTTCGATGCGATTGAAGGACATGTCGTGGAGGGCCGGCTGGAAGCCAAGAAGCTGGGTCTCCTCTGCGATTAGAGGATGTCGGTGTAGCGCTATTAAGTTCTGTCTGAAGGGCCTGGTTCTGAGCTTCTAGATCCATGATCTACAAAATGTCAATCAGCCAGTAAACAGCAAAGCGCACTCTGCACAGCATACCTTTTTTTGTAAGCGCACAACACTGGTCCATTTCTTCTCCAACAAGGTCTCGTACTTCTTAGCGGTGGCCGAATCGAAAGCATCCTCTCCAAGACTGAGCTCCGTCCTCATGGCATTGGCGCTATCCTGCAGGTTATTTGCGGCGAGGTAGGCGATGATGGATTTATGCCTGCAGCACGGTCAGATAGGCAAATCATAAGCTCTCGAAGCTCCTCTGTACGAACAGCTCCTCGGCCTGCCGGCTCGTCAACGTCCGGCTCATGATGGCGGTGTGGTATGTGGCTCCTCTCCAAGTAGTATCCCAAGATATGTTATCGTGCAGTGGATAGACTAGTATTGGGGGTTGTGTCGATTCGTTGTGGTTGAGATTGTTTTGGTTGGTTTCGTGGAGAAAACGGCGGGGGAGGGGCGGGATGAAGTTTTGGTGGGAGCTTCGTTTCGTGACGTGTCTGTGGAGGACAGACGCTTGCGCTGAAGAAAGACAAGAGATAGCAATTGTTGAGGGAGGATCTGCCCAATGAAGGGGATGTTTGTCGGGAATTTTTGTTTCAAAGGCGGTAAGGCTCATGCAACAAAGGAAATACCGACTGCTATAAACAAATGCGCAGCAAGCAAGCAGCAAAGAGCGACGCGGTATCGTCTCTCCAGGGGCATCAATGGATTCAAAGAGCGGTGCAGCTAGCTTGAGGAGCCGTCAAGGTCACGTGCAGACTTGGAGATGCGGTTACCCTACACTAGCTGTGTCAGTTGTATTGATTAATTTTGTCAAGATTGACTGCCATTAAATGTCGGGTAAATATGTCGATTTCTTCTTGATTAGTTCTCTCATCTTACTTGACATTACAAAAGGTGACAACAAGCGTGTTGTGTGCGATGTTAAAACGCCATTGTTCTGTTAACCATTTGTATTTCAGACGACATAATGTTTAGGCACAATGAGTACAAAGAAAGAGAATAATTATTGATAAAACCTCGTTCTTCTACTATCCCCCCTAACTATATCAATTTCAATCGAACTGTTTAAGTTGGGAACTGCCGACTTGGAGCATATCTGTCTGCACGTACAGCTGTTGAACCCCTGTCTAAGAAGCCGAACCACAACCAACATGCACCATGTCAAATCGTCACAGAACACTTCTTTCGGCGTCAGGAACACCTAGTCACTGGATATCCGAACTCATAAGTCTAAACTGCTACAATCATAATATGCGAACACGTGATTGGAATCCGTCATTTCGTAGGAACAGTCTAGCACTAGCACAACTCCTGGCACGAAGGATTTCCACTATGGACAACCGTACAGACAACTTGGACCAACACCTGTCAAATCCTTCGCTTCAATACCAGCCCAAGGATCAATATCCTGTCCAGTGGATACACATCACATCAAAAAAACACACAAGTCGCTAAATCCTTCGTCCACGATTGACAGCCTTACCAGACGCTCGAGCCAAGTGTCAGTGTTAAAGTTAACTTCAACCAACATAGACAGGCATGCCCCTAGTACAGAGTGTTGGTTCTACAAACGCCACGGGAATGTGCCTAGTAAATTGCTATTTCCGGACAACTTCTAGATAAACTCCTCTTCTCGAACGATCTTATTACGACGATACCTAACGTCTGGGCCTTGACGAGAATCCTTCGGGAATACTGAGACTTGAGTTTCTGTGTTGGAATGTTGGTCTATTTGGGGGAGACGGACGTTTTTGCCGGTTGCCTCATGATCGATCCAGCAACTGGATTGTGATATTTCCGGCGTAGTGGAAAGTTAAATGTCATGACACTCGTGGTTGTAAGTCACGCGCATTTATACGTGATAATGATACGATGGCAATAGTGAGAGCAGAGCAGTACTGATGTGAAATTAAATTGTTTGGGTATTTCATTCTAAAGAGAGAAAGACGTATCGCTGTCGCTATGTTGATGTTGGTCATCCGCTCATATTATCCAATATCATGAAGCCGTGTTATCCTATTTCTGTGTACTTGACTGATGAAACTCCCTATGCACTCTAATCCCCTGCAACATTTCCTCATCGCTAGTATTTCCATCCACCCTCGCATTATACGTCTTAGTAGTAAGCTCAAAGCCTTCAATGTCTGGTCGTAATGTTGCGTCCAAGGGGACAGTCGACTCGGTATATTGGGCACCCTTGATAGGAGTGTCAGAGTCGTTGTCGTCAGGGAGGCGGTAGAAGTTATTGGAGGATACGGAATTGGAGTTGGTGCTTCGGCCACCATTGTTGTTGTCGTGGGATTTGAGACCCTTGGTGGATTGATCGCCCTTGGACTGTCCGTTGCTGCGAATCGTGGAGGCGAAGCTGCTTAGACCGGTGAACTTGGCGACGATACGCAGGACGGGTAACATGGTGGGCAGATTCGCGGAGACGATGCCGGCGGACATTTCGATCTCGGTCCATCCTACTGTTGGGGCGAGGGTGTAGCTAGGATCTTTGTCGCTGTAGGTGAAGAGCACGCTTGTTCGGTAAGCTGAAGCGAAGACGACGAAAGAGCCGATGGCGAAAGCAGCTGTAAGACCGAGCTTCTCAGATCTGCCGAGTTGGAGTTTCCAGATAGGCGGGATAGGAAGACACAAGATGACGATATCGGTGAAGATTGTCGAAGCGGCGTTGGCGATCCAGGTTCCGACCTGATTGATGCAGTGACCTGGAAGATCGGGATACCACAGTTTGGCGACGGGGACGCAGATAAAGATGAAAAGGAACGTAATGGTGATGACCCAAGCGAACACAAACGAACCCACAATCCATGCCATCTTCTTAAAGTATGGCACTCGGAAGATGCGGTAGTACATGAGCAAAAGACTCAACTTGGTCCATCCCAGATTCCAAGCGTAGAGAACTTCAGCGACGACGAGCCACTTTGCCATCATGACGATTTGGGACACGGGGACTTTATCGGCGTGAAGACCCATACCGTTTGCGTGCATGGCAAAGATGAAGCCTACGACAACCAAGTTCCAGGCCTAAACGATTAGATTCTGTGAGTGTATTTGAGACGAGGTGTTCTTACCATTGAGAAGAGAATAACATAATCATCCCACCATAGTTTCTGCGCTTTCAGATGTCGACTGTATAACCTGAGAACACATGAAGCCAAAGCTAGAACTGTCATGGAAACAACAACCTCGACAGTCCATGGTTGAATGTTATGTCTGTCGAAGCCGGGAAGGCCGGGGAGCTGAGACTCTTGATCCGACATGATTTAAAGAAAGGAAGTGAACTGGCTGAGTGAAAGCAAAACGAACGTAGACACACAACACAGTTAGAGTGGAACAGGAAATGAAGGATGGGCCTGGGTATAAAACATCTTCAGTCTATTTACTAGCCAAGTCAGGTACTTACCTTAATTGAGAGAGGCACCAAGAATCTCCTGCTTTTTTCCTAACATTCGATACGAGTATATTGTCCCCTAGCTAGCGCGAACTCGAGTCTCCCGCGATTCCGAAGGTCCAAACGCTACCCTGTCACCATGATTCCATGCCAGAAACAGAAGACAAGACTCTAGTGCTGGACTTGTCAAGAGTCCGGCGGATGTCATCCGGGAAAAGACACTACCAAGAGGACTCGACTTATAGTTTGGACTCTAAAGCGCCAAGGGGCTCAGCATTCCGATTGGACTGATGAGTGGATAGTGACATTCTAGAGCATATATGTATTGTCATATTATTATTTTCTATCATTTCTCTCTTTCTTCTTTTTTTTCTTCTTTTTTTTCTGTGCCTCACACAGACTTATGACGGTTCCTGTACCGAGGCAGTGGTCTGCATACCCCCTGGTCATCCAACAAATTACTCGCTACAAGGGTTCATCATTTACCGAGAAGGATCTGATCTGACACATAACCACGTGGTGATGGAAGGATGACAAGACAATTCCGAATCCTTCAAAAAAAA
>NW_022158064.1:0-179530 GCF_003316985.1 Fusarium coffeatum
AGATATTTTGCCAAAGGTAAGTCTGTACCTAAGACAAAAGACTAGAGTTGATCTTTTTTTTTTTTTGCGACAGATAAGATAAGGGAAGTTGGAGGAAAACTGGGTCTATGTGGGACAGTATAAATATGGGGCATCTATTGCTCTTAAGCTATCTGAGTACCTTCAATATTGAATGTTGACCTGCTATAAGTCTATTCATTGTAAAACAACTGTCTGATACCTCGAGTTTATGGCAGAAATTACCACTACTTAGAGTATTTATGCAGTATAGCAAGTTGATATATGTGCTTCAGTGGTTTAACCCGCTTCGACTGCGGTTGCTAGTCAAGAGATCAAGGTTCTGGTTGACAGTTGGGAAGATGAGGATTATGAAAAGTCCCTTGCAAAATAAGAGGGAAAAGTTTTTCAACTTGATCTTACAGAATCAGACGCACTTTAAAAAGCTGTTGGCCCCTGGAATTGCCAAGAACAGCTCTAGCAGCATTTTAAGCTTAGTCTTCTTCACGCAACGACTCGACATAGACGCTTTTGTCTAGAACCATAAGTGGCGTCAAAACGGACTCTTTATTGTCGAAAAATTCAGCCTTAACCAAAGGTTCGAAAACACGTGGATGGGATTCTAGTTCCGCCGTAAACTAGCCTTTCTTCACCAACTTTACGCGTTGGTGGGATCTGACAGCTAGTATAAGGCGGTCAATGTGTTATGTACATGATGCTATTGGAATAGCGTCAAGACATCTCTGTTGGAAACTGCAGATCTGGGTGAAAGTCTAAACTTTGTTTCAAAAGCTCCGGGCTGCACGAGTAAGGGTCGCCAGGAATGTATTGAAGGCCTGCCCATAAACCGTTGACACCGGCATCCCCATGGTAGGTCCGAATATCTTAAACCTACTATACTTGGACTAGGTAACCAGGAACAAACATCCAGGAACCCGGTCTAGGCGTTGAGGCTTGAAAGTGTTAGCTGAACGACAATAGTGAATGTACGAAAGGCTTATCTTTGGCGTTCTCAGAGTAGATCTGAATATCTTAAACCTACTTAGACTAGACGACTGGGAATAAGCACCTGGGAACCTAATTTGGATGTTATGGCTTGAAATTGTTAGCTGAATGATAATAGTGAATGTATGAAAGACTTACCTTCGGCATTCTCAGAGTAGATCCGAATATCTTAAGTCGAGACTAGACAACCAGGAACAAACATCCAGCAACCTGGTAAGGCGTCGTGGCGTGAAGATGTTAGCTGAACGACAATAGCGAGCTTGGCATTGCTGTATATCCATCTTGGCTACTGTCCAGCCCCAGTCTTAGAGACCAACGTGGTGCTATGTGGCTTGCCTGATCAAGACCAGTCAGTGCATCTGAGCTGATGGTGAAGTCTAGATTCAGTTCTATTCCGACAGATTGGTCTGGTTCCTGCATTTGATCGGCTCAGCTATACTCCAGTTTGGTCGACTTGGCCCATGGCACTGGCATTCGGAGAAAACAACGTCTAAACACATTGTGTATTGTGCTCTCAACTTCTTTGCCAAGCTTCGTCAGGGAAAGGTCGGGCATGGGAAGCATCTATCAATATAATCTTGGCAAAGATTCTTGACTCGTTCGAACAGCAAAGGGGAGCTTCAATGGGGAGAAAATCCATTTAAACCCATGACATCCCCGTCAGTATCTTTCATTATCTTCAAGTGTTTAAACCAAACAGTCCTCGACATGACTTCTAATCATCCCCTCTCTTTACTAGCCACCTTGGCATTGCTACTGACACTTGTCAGTGCCGTCGCTCCTATCGTCGATCTTTCCTACAGCAAGTATATGGGAAAGGATCTCGGGAATGGCGTCACTCAGTGGCTCGGTATGAGGTACGCAGCACCGCCTGTTGGTGCTTTGAGATTCATGCCTCCTCAAGATCCCCCCAGGTCTCGTAAAGTAAAGGACGCAAGCAAAGTGAGTAGATTCTATTCCTGTCATAGAAACCTATAGTTAACAATATCTCAGTTCAGACTCAAGTGTCTTGGTTCAGGGGTATCAGCTCGTTCAATCGATAAGACACAATCGGAAGACTGCCTGTTTGTCAACGTCTGGGCGCCCACAAATGCCGCCAGAAAGGCTAGGCTGCCTGTCTATGTCTTTATCCAGGGAGGCGGCTTCAACATCAACTCAAAGGCCACCACTAATGGCACTGCGCTTATCCAAGCTTCCGGTATGAACATGATCGTTGTAACTCTCAACTATCGAGTATCAATCTTTGGCTTCTTGTCACATGGCGACAAAATGCAGCCCAATAACGGCCTTCTTGACCAGAGAAAGGTATTGCAATGGGTTCAGAAGTACATCTCAAGATTCGGGGGTAACCCTAAGCACGTCGTCCTGGGCGGTAACTCCGCAGGGGCTACGAGTGTGGCCTTCCATCTGACTGCCTATGGAGGCAGAGATGACAAGCTATTCCATGCAGCCTCAGCCGAGTCAATCTCTTCTATGCCTGTGGTGACTCTGGAACAGGCTGCCTACAGGGCCGAAGGCGTCATGTCCCAACTCGGTTGCACTGAGGGGGACGTAATGGCATGTATGCGGAAGAAGACATCCTTCGAGCTATCCTCAGCCCCCAAGAGAGTTCCAGCTCCGGGCAGCACCAAAATGACATCGGCTATGTGGATGCCTGTTGTTGATGGAGATCTGGTCAGAAACCCTCTATGGGACTCTTTCAGTAAAGGCAACTTTGTCAGAGTGCCCACCATCATTGGTGCAACGACGAATGAGACTATCGGTTTATCCATCACCTCGTCTTCTCAAGCACAGACTGATAGCTTCTTGCAAGCCGAGTATCCTATGATGAACTCAGCTCACACGGATAGTATCAGCGCCTTGTATTCCAACGGGACAAACAAGTGCTCGACTGCTGCTTGTTTCAAAGAACAGTTGAGAGATTCCTACGGCCACATGCGATTCATGTGCCCTGGTGTCTCTTTTACTAGCGCAATGTCCTACTGGATGCCCAATAAAACATGGAGTTACTGGTACAACGTACAGGATAGTCCAGGTGGAGGCGTGGGCCATTGTATCGAGCTGCATGCCATATGGGGACCAGGTCAAGCGAGCACTGCAGCACCAAAAAGCTACTTAGCTGGAGGTGCCAACGCGAACGTCACCAACGTCATGCAGGGATATTGGGCGAGTTTCATTCGCTCCTATGATCCCAATAAGTATCGCTATGCAAACACTTCGGTTTGGCAGGCTTACTCAAAGACTCGAAGGCAACGCCTGGTAGTCGACACAGGAGCCAGAACCAGCTTGCAGAACATGACCCAGACTATGCAGAACCGATGTGATTACTTTGATTCAATTGCAAGCTTAGTGCAGCAATAGAGATAGTCTATAGTAGGATTGAAGGGAAAATTATTCAGATATCGTTCACATTCTCATGTGTTCCAAATCCAATCTCACCTAGAAATAGTGTGTGATTTCTTATAGCTCATTCTCGTATTATACAGTATTAAAATAGCTAGTAATCTTCTCGCCTTTTCTCTTTTTGTTATCCTGTTTGCTTTTCTTCTTATTACTTACTGCACTCACCCTGTTCTGTGCTTTCTTTGTGTCATCATTACTGTCGTTCCCTTCTGTATCGAATCCTTCAGGGACTTTGCGCTTTGCTGCAGGTGATTCATGGGACTGGTCTGGCTCCTTCTTGATCTCAAGAACCGGCTTTTCATGGTTCTGTTCTTCTTTTAGAATGCCTCTATATTGCTCCTCTTGTTCCCTTGTCGTAGATGGCTTTTGACCTCCCGCAATGTTGAAGAAGTTCTTGATGTTTGATTTGTTCTCCTTGCTGTCTAAGGGAACGACAAAAGAAGGAGAGTTATTGCCCACCTTTCCCACATCCTTACTAACAGGATATACCTCTAAGGCTCCCTCGAAGGGCCTCAAGAGCGACTGTAGCTGGTCAGACCACTCGTCTTGAGACGGGTTGAGCCAGCTTGTGATGTCAGGTGACTGTGGCTCCAGTATAACGGGCATGCGAGCGTGAAGGAACTTCAACTGCGGGTTCGAGTCCGTAGTGATGATTGTGTACGTGTACAACTTCTCCTCTGAACCTGCCGTTCGTTAGCGTTGGCGTAGTTTTGCAGATTTCTAATCAATGTATTACCTTCGTACTGTACACAGTCCCAAAGGCCAGCAAAGCACATCAGCCGGCCATCCTTCCGCTTCACATAATGCGGGAGTTTTTCTTTGCCACTCTTGAGCCATTCGTAGAACCCCTGCGCGACAACTATACACCTTTTGCGAGCTTTCATGCTGGCCCATAGGCCTCCCGGTGAGCTGAGTGAGTCGTCTCGGCAATTGATCGTCTTGAGCATCGAGCCATAGTCGGGATTTCGCTTGGTCCATGATGGGATAAGGCCCCATTTCATTGACTGCAATTTGTACGCAGTAGAGTCGCCGGATTTTACAGAAGTCATGGTCGAAGTTTCCTGAGATTCACGGTCACCATGTTGAGGCCCAGCACCTCGATCTGGAGTATCGGCACGATAGACCACGCCATGGTAACCAGGGGCAAAATTGTAGCTGCTTCGAGGGGCGCCATCTCCAGCATCTTCCGGAGCATCATCAACCTCCAGGCCGTCGTCCTGGAGCATTTGGCGAATTTCAGACGGCCGCTATACGTTGAATTAGCCAGCATACCGCAGGCACAACAAATGCGCACTCACCAATGCTAGCGCGTATCTTCCACACATACTTCACAAGTAAGAATTATTTTAGTTGGTGTAAGAATTGGCCTTTCGATTTGCGACATCGTTCACCCATTAAAGCATCAACCAAAAACGATGACGTATGACAAAGAACGGAAGAATGATGGACGGGATTGCTTTGCTATAATTAAACACGTGATCATGTCAACTGAGTAAAGGGTAAAGATAAAGACACTTGTGGTATCGCTATTTTGACATTAATTCCGAGTTCTATCTTGATCCATACTCCCAGACAGTTCAGGACTTGTTTTATACCTTCCGACGAGACTTTTGCTTCAGCGCGGTCTCCTTTTTCCAGGCATCCTCAAACAGCGTAGGCTTCTGCTTCACATCGCTGTCCCGAATCCCTAAGCGGCGAACAACCTGGAACGCTCCAGTGCCGACTGACATGGTCTGGCCCATAATGATACACTCACTGACACCCTCGATCTGGTCTGTCTTCATGCCAGCTGCAGCTTCAAAGAGATGATCTGGAGTCTTTTCGAACGAAGCGAGCTGCAGTACGCTGTCGCGCATCTTGGACAAACCGAAACGCGTGATGCCGAGAACTTCGCCCTTGTAGGTCATGACATCGGCAAGAAGTTGCATGTGACGGGGATCAATGTTCATATCCTTCATGACTTCGCCAATCTCGACGGCGATAGTGGTTCTCGCAGCTTCGATACCAAGCACGTCTCGGCATTCCATAACGTTGTTTGTGCTCGCCTTAGTTCCGATGACACCCTCTGTAGTCATACATTCTCGAAGTCCGTAACCCTCAACAAGGACTTCATGCGTTCCGTTCTCTGCAGTCTGGATAATTGCACGAGTAGTTTCGGAATAACCGGATATAGGCACATTAGGCAGCGCCCGACGAAGAAAATTGGCTCTGAGTAGCATGTCTCCGCTTTCAGCAGCTTTGCTTCGGGCAATTGTCTTCTTCACTGCTGGGTCGCTGACGTCGCGAATTCGTACAACAATTCGGTCTCCGTCAATTGACAGATCATCTCTCTGCACCTTGAGCTTCCGCTGTTTGCAAATGGCCTCGGCAATATCATAGGGACCGATGCCGAGATGCATGTCCGAAAGGGCAGTTGGGTCAATTTGTAAAACAACGTTTCCTTCTGTCGTGCGCCATTCGTCCTCAACAAAACGCAAGATATCGGAGATGTACGTTTTCTCGATCCGCCCCTTGACCACTCTCGCGGCTTCAATCTGCTCGTTGTTCTCCAAAGGACATGTAATGACCGGCGTACTAATAGTTTTGGATGCATTGATGATCTCCTTGATTCTGGGAACACCGCCTGTGATACTCATACCAGCAACACCGGCGAAATGGAAAGTCTTAAGCGTCATTTGAGTACCTGGTTCGCCGATAGATTGAGCGCCAACTGCTCCGACAGCGTGTCCGGGTTCAACGTGAGCCTTCTTGTATTTTTCCAAGCACAATTTAATGAATAGTTGAAGAGTTGATAGGGTGACTTTGGCGGTTCGGTCGGCATGATCTTGGGCGGTGGGTTTAATCATTTTATCGCCCTCGAAACCAGCGAGCTTTCTTACTCTTTCCAATTTGGATGCCAGAGCTTCAACGTGACTCTCGATGGCTCTGAGAAATCCTCTCGCGCCCTCATGCTCATCAATGCCATAATCACTGGTATCTTCGTAGTCCAGTACCGTGCCATCAACCAACGCCTTTCGGACATAACGTCGTCGTTCGGGTTCCAGTTTCGAGTCGCAGAAAGATCTGATTTCGTCTGGTGTCATAGAAGTCTCGCTGTTGTCGACCGTTAGGCTTTGTGCATGAGTCCAGGTTCGTTCGAAATGGACTGGTGCCGCTGAGCCTTCCATATCAACAGGGTCGAGTTTATCCGCGCCAAACTGGAACTGGACAATACCGCCTCCCGATGTTCGGACCGTGTCATCGTATTGGGTCGACAAATCTTCTAGTGACTTCATGAGTCGCCGAGACATATAACCGGTTTCAGCCGTCTTGACAGCAGTATCGACTAGACCTTCACGACCTGACATGGCGTGAAATATGAATTCCGTCGGTGAAAGACCACTGTAGAAACTGTTCTTGACGAAACCTTTAGAAGGAGGCTGCCGAGCATTCTTGTGGAAATGAGGAAGCGTTCGATCCTGGAACCCGTCCGCCACACGAGCACCACCGATAATTTGTTGTCCAACAAGCGCTACCATCTGGGCGACGTTGAGCTCTGATCCCTTCGATCCAGACTTAGCCATGACAAGCGGGGCGTTGTTGCGGCTCAAGGTCTCGACACAGTAAGATCCTGCCTGTTGTCTAACTTTACTTAGAATACCAGACATGAAGTTCTCCAGTGACTCCTCTTGATTGCAGCCGGCCGCCTTCTCAAGCTTTCCTGCCTTGAAAGTTTCAATCAAGTCATCACACTGCTTGTAAGCGGCAGCGGCAAGCCTTTCTTTCTCCTGGATGAGCGATTGAGGAGGGAACACATCTCCGATGCCGATAGAGAACCCATGATTTGTGAGTTGTCGCGCACAAAGTTTAGCCAGCCTGTTCATGGCCGTCACAGCCTCATCTGGTCCGAAATCACGTAGAATGATATAGAAGATCGAATCTTTTTTACCATCTCCCACGGTGGACTTATCCATGCGACCACACATTACCTCTGAGTTACGAACCACTAGCCAGCCATCGTTAGGGTCCATATCAGGGCATTGACCAGGCCGGGCCTTGTATGTTCTACATTTGGCATCCAGGTTCACCTTGACTGGTGAGTCCTTATTGGGTCGCATCAACATACTGAACAGCTGTTTTCCTGTCCAAAGCGATTGTGGAGCAATGATAGCAGGGGGTGGTAAGTCTAGGTGCGTCTTGCCATCCATCATGTGCATGCAAAGATAAGTGAATGTCTTTCTGTCAAAGAATCGGTCCTTGCCGCTCAGCAGATATGCTGCAGTGATGAAATCTTGCGTGGCGGCAATGACAGGTTCACCGTTCTTGGGAGTTGCGAGGTTGTGTTTGATGCCCATCAAGTTGATGGCCTCAGCACGAGCTTCCTCGGTTTGTGGAACATGAAGGTTCATTTCGTCTCCGTCAAAATCAGCATTGTAGGGACCACAGACACATTCGTTTAGCCTGAAGGTTCTCCAAGGTCGGACTTTAGCAAGATGGCTCATGATACTCAGTTTGTGCAGGGACGGCTGGCGATTGAAAAGAACGATATCGTTATCCTCGAGATGTCGCTCAACGATATCCCCAAACTTGAGGTCCCTGGCTATATACTCTCTGTTGCCGAACTTCAGAGACTGTAGATAGCCACCTTCGTCTGACTTGATGACACGCTGAGCTCCTGGCCAGACGTCAGGTCCATTTTTGACACATTGACGCAGCTTTTCGATGTTCTGCCGCTGTACCCTTTCAGGGTAGGTCAAATTCTTCGCAACTAACTCCGGCACAGCGACCTGATCGATACCAAGGTTGGGATCTGGTGAGATGACTGTCCTTCCAGAAAAGTCGACACGCTTGCCGGAGAGGTTGCCACGGAAGCGACCCTGCTTGCCTTTCAGACGCTGACAGAAACCCCTTGTAGTTTTGCCAAACCCGGGTTGCTGAAGCCCAGGAACGTCACTGTTGACATACATAGCAATTTGAGTCTGTAGATATTCCCATTGCTCCATGATGGTCTGGACTGGTGAGCCTTTTTGTAAGGCGGATCGAATCATTCCGCTGACCCAAACAATATCAGCTAATTTTGTGGTGATGTCGTCCTCGTTGCTGGCATTATCTTGGGCGACAGATGGTCTGATACAAACAGGGGGGGCAGGAAGGAACTGCCAGATAAACATCTCGGGTCGTCCCTCGGCAGGATCAAGCCCCAAAAGTTCACAATCTGTAGGGCTAATCATCTTAAAGAGATTGAGGACTCTGAGTGGATTCAGATCCTCCATGGCCTTACGAAGATGCTTGTCGAGCTCGGGATTCTCGCGTTTCGCGTCATTGAAAGACTTGTCAAACTTGATCTTACTCTCCGGAGGAGTTTTCTTGGCAGAAGTCGACTTGTTGTAAGCAACAAACTTGTCGTGAGCCAGCTTGAGAACGCCGATCTTTCGAATTTGGCCATTGAGAGATCCACAATAAGGACATGTCTTGATTTTTCGGCATTGTTCGTTTATCCTTTTGCATATTTGCGTTCGTCGCAGATTGTCGAGGAATGGCCGTCTTAGTTCTTTAAGAAACTGCTGTCTTTCTGGTTCCTCGAGCAAAACTCGGCCGCAGTCCTGAGTCGGAGTTAGATATTTGGGGTCTGAGATTGGAAATTTCAGTTATGGCCATACCTTGCAGATTTCTTGAAGAATCGACATGATGAAACGAAGATAACCAACGTGGAACGCAGGCAACGGCAGGCGAACATGGCCAAAATGCCCGTTACAGTCTTTGAGAGATTCTAAACAGGTCGAACATCTTCCCTGTTTACTGGAAGTGCCCTAAGAAGATGTGAGCTTATTGACGAGATATTTGTGCCCAGGGTGAGTCACTCACCAGTCGAGAGTCAAGAGGACCATGGCGGTATGGAGCGCGGTTGTTCTCGATATCATATAGTAGGCGATCGGAAACCTCAAGGACAGCTTGATTGGCAATGTCTTGGTTGGACCTGTACGAAGGCAGTCAGTATTTTTGCGACAATATGACATGATCGAAGGACTGACTGGATACCAAACTTGATGCCTTTGAACCGCTTTGGCAGCTTATCCACAAGCTGCTGCTTGACGGGACTATCCGCAGAACCAGATATGGCCATTATGAAGACTCAAGTGATGATGTTCGATGCGAAATGGTTGCAGGCTTAAGCGCTGGTACGTCGGTAGGAAATAGGAAGTCGGAAGTAGGAAGGCGCAAGCTGGTGGGTGGTAGTTGCTGTAGTAGTCTTGACTTGACGATGGAAGGTGCGGGCGACAAGGATCGTGGAATTCGAAATGACGATCACAACAAGCTTGGTTTAAAAGCTGCTTGCAGTTGTGGAGTTTCGCATGCGACGTACATGACCAGAAGCTCGAGGTCGCGACGCAGACTGCGGATGGTTTATCAAATTGAATGGATGTAGAACGAAGGACGTGGGTTTGGTCGCAAAATTTCCATCGCCTGCGAAGAGGGACTCTGCGCTCTTAGTCTTAGTGTCTCGTGCCCCACCACGCTGCCGACACGCGGGGCCAACTATCGGAAGGTACTACCTAGGTATAGTAGGCACATATAACAAAAAGTTCACGATGATTCATTCGGTGAGATTCACCATTTATACTTTCAAACGGCAGGCTGTATCTTGCGGTTTCGTACCTACCTTATGGAAACAAGCGATGGGCGATTAACATTTAGAATCCTACACTGTCTGTTCAAGTTAAATAATAAATAATAGCTTGGTAACAGTTGTGTTATAAGCCACCAATCGTCAACTATAAAAGATTAGACTATGCGACAGTTTAGATTGATTACTTCGGTGCCAGTTATTAATGACATGCGCATTGAGGCTTTGTTACAAGTTCGTCGACAAAAGTAGTATACGATATTTCAATTGCACAACTTATAGTTTCACTCGATTCAGAAATCGTTGAATTTCTCAATCGGCATTTCTATATCTATTTATATTCTATTTGTGTTGACTCTTTCTTTGATGAGACCTCAGCATTGCTTCTGTTGCTAGATCGGTTCGACAACAGTTGCGACAGAACAAAATGGTTCACGTCTTCATCGGCCCAGTACGCCATATGTGAGGCGATGGTATTAATCGGGTTGAAGTCAAGGACACTTCTGTAATCGCTGTTAGCGCCCGGAATTTTCATTAAAATGAACCTTGAAAGTGTACTCACTCTTGGATACTATAGTCAACTCTGCCGTTACGATTGAGAGCTCGAACTTTGGCCTCCTCGTTGCGCATCTTGCGCGCCTTCTTGTCTTCATCTGCTGTTGTCGTCGATGTCTCTTCGTCCTTCGTCGATCGTGTGCGGTTTTTCTGGAAATTGGAATACAAAGTCTCGATCTCTTCATCGATTAGGGTAGGGTTACGGTCTCCTGCCTCCGGGTCCAGCCCAGCGTTGCCAGTTGCAGAATCTGCGAGCTTTTTCATTCGTGCATCAGTAGCCTCTAGCTTTTCAGCAGCACTGGAAACCTCCCGGTTTGCCGTCCCCTTGGTCCCCGTGGTTTCAGTGCCGGCGACCTCTGCTTGGCTTGCGTTAGCTGTGAGCCGTGCCACCTCCTCATTGCTCAACCCGAGCGAACGATTGAGTAAATTACTGGCGATGCCGGCACTTAGGCTTGACCATAATCCACTGACGCTCTGGCCGACTTTGGCCCCGATTCCTGTTAATCCCTGAGGTGCAACATTGCCAAAGATTCCTCTCTTCGTGTAAGGTAGCAGCTGGGGCTTCAGTGTCGACATGGACGGTGATATCAACGGCTCTAGTCGATAGCTAATCGGGTCTGACGGGTGAAAAATGTTGAAGAGCTGTTGAACTTTCGGCGACGCAACTGACGTAGGATGTCCAGTTATTGAGGATATTTGCTCTGTACCTGAAGGAAGCTGAGCTGTGCGCAGAATGTCGTCTGGAGTAGTGGCTCCTGAGGCGCTCTTGATGTTCCCTGCTGGTTTGCGGTGTCTGGCTGCTATCGTCCTAAGGCATATCAGCATTGTGAGGTCTTTTCTTATACGGAGTTCGGTAAGACATACTGCCCCTTGAGCATCTGAAAGAGGCCAATTGGTGAACCTATGCAGAAGAAGTCCTCGACCTTGAATTCTAGACTGAGATCGGGGTCTTTACCGGGCGTCTCAGAAATATCCTGAGCTGGCCATAACCTTAGTAAGGGTCTTGACTCCGGAGCCTGGTCCCGTTTCTGTTGACAAAGCAGGTCAAAAAGAATAGCAGAACCCAAAGAATGGCCCATCAGGTGCACTTTCCCCTTGAACTCTGGGTTCCGTTTTCTGAACAGTTTGAATATTCTGTTGCATTCATCGAGAACGATCTTCGAGATCTGAGCTCTATATGAACTCTGATATAGCAAAACATCCAGGGCAAGGTCTGAAATCAGAGAACGGGCGAAAGCCACACCTTCAACGGTGATATCCTCCAGGGATGGGTCTGCCAAATCGCACAAGTCAGTGGCATCTTTGCCATAGAGTATAGGAGCATGCACTTACACTCGTCCTCATCACCGTCGAGGTCTCCAAGGTCACGTTCGCCTTTCTTCTCACGCTTCTGAGGGAAATCGAGCAAGTGTCGCCAGCAGACAGGAAGCACCTGTACTCTAGAGTTCCCTGGTCCTGCTCCCAGCTCCGAATTCAACGCCTTCAGGTCTGCTGAGTTGGCATAGACAGATTTGATTGTCTTGCGGAGAACGTTCACATCGTGAACAAAGTTAACACTCTCCATCCTGCATCTGTTAGCGGTGAATGTTGGGCTGCTATGGTCCGAAGCTTACCGCAAGCTGAGGAGCTGGCCTATACCATGCGTGACAAGCACTAAATGCTCGATTTCACGTCCTTGGGTCTCGCCGACTTGCGCGTTGTAGTCATCTTGAATCTCTTGTTCTTCTCGTCGCCGTATTTCTTCTTCCTTTTCAGCCTTGGTCTTAGCTTCACCCTCGAGAAGGGAAGACAGCTGTCGCTGAAGAGTTGATTGTCGAGGGTCTTGGCTAGGGCTACTGTTCGTGGCTTCTTGAACCGGCTCTTCATGTGAAGCTCGGGTCGAAGGCGGGGCGGATCTTCGCTTCAACAACTTTTGTTGTTTCTCGTCTAGCGACAACGCATCTTCACCAACGCCAGACTTGTTTTCGTCATTTTTTTCTTTCTCGACATCTTTCTCTTTGTTTTTGGAAGGCTCTGAGTAACCGCGAACCAGTTTGACTCCGCTCATATAACTCCCACCTGAAAATCTTTGATACATAGAGGAAGCCACCCACGATAGCATACCTTCTGTATTCAGGTAAGCCGTGGTCGTATCGTGGTAAGTTGCCATGCTGTTCATATGTGTCCCAAACAAGCGATACGACTGAGGCTGATTTTGACCGCGAGAAGGTGATTCCGTTGGTAAATTATCGCCAACTTGTGGGGCACTGCTGTTCTCTACTGGCCCCTTAGATGTTGATCCGAGGTTCTCCTGTGAGGCTTTTGGTGTCAAGTTTCGTCTTGTGCCTGATGGACTACGATCCCTTGCTATATGATGATTTAGTTGAATAGTCTTAACGTAAGAGCTCTTTTCACTTACTGGGATATAGCCATGGCTTCATCTTAAGATAACCCTGGTGAATAAGTCAGATCACGTAAGACGTCAAATAGTCGTCTTTCAGTACTGACCTCCTCGAGCTGGGCAGCAAGATTTTCCTCGCAGGGGCGCAGGTTTGAGCCTTCTTGATAGAACCATGTTCCGCGTCGAACTAACATTGGTTAGAGATGAGAAAGAGAATTTTTTGTTGGGACATACCATCGTAAACAGGGCCAAGCCAGTAGACAGGGGCTAGTTCGCGAGATTCAATATCAACGTCAAACAGAAAGTCTTCGTTGACCGCGACTCGGGTACCGATCGGCTGTGAGTCTGTATTTCCAGCAGTGTCCTCTGCAGTATCGTCTGGGTTTCTGCCCGGTGCATCTGCTTTACGCTTTCTTGTCACCGGGTGTGTGCTTCCAGAGACTTGACTTCGGGTGTTTTCCGTTTGCTCAAGGAGTTTTTGGTATTCAGCTTCTAAAGCCTTCGAGTCCGAGGGCGAAAAGGCATTATACTTCTTGGGTGAGGCTGTGATTTGTTCAGGCTTGGCCGAACGGCTCAATTTAGGTTTACGCTTGGGAACATCCACGGCATGAAACCACTGAACCTTTAGAGGAGGGCATCCTGAAGGATATGTTCGGAAACTTTGGCCATATAAATGAGTTGTGCTGTGGTCATCAGGGTTTGCAGGAGCAGCGGCCAAAAGGCTGTCTGGCTCTGGCTTGAGTTTCTGGGTTGGAGTTGTACTGCGACTGGCGGCCCAAGGATTGATAGAATCAACGGCGGAGCTTAAATACGACTTCTCAGTCTTTTTGTCGGTCGTCCCTGGCGCCATCGTTCTACTAAACGTTCGCGACCAAGTACTTCGGCTGGTTCTGCCAAAGATAGTAACCCTAGCTTTCCGTTTTGCTATATGTAACGACGCCAGCTCTAGTCTCACCGATGTCGCGATAGGATCAGAACTCAGTACAGTACTTGGCGTTTTGGTTCCTGGCAAAGGATGAGATTTCCTTCAGGCAGAGGTGTTGAGAGCGAAAGCACAACGGAGAGTCAAAGCTTAGTACAAAATAATATAGAAGAAGTACCAAACTTCCACGGGCATCGAGAAGTTGATAGGGATGGTTGTTGCACACGTTTCATGTGAAAGTCCAGATGACGTCCCAGCGTAGGTACCTTTAGTTAGCGCATTCACAGCATTTATCCCATGGCCTGCCTAACATCCATACTGTGCTACTAGTGACGCTACTTACCTGTTGTAGCGAGGCAGGTACCCACCCACACGGATAAAGGATTATCTACGGATACTGCGCTAGATACTGTATGCACTTTAGCTACATCCATTAACTCGACTGCAAAATCCCGTTACCATACAAATGCAGGATTGTTCATGAAAGAGACTCAATACAGTAGACGGATGTCTAGGAGTTATACTGCAGCATAGCTTCTATTCTCACAAGTTTCCTCTCTTGCTCCATTTTTGTTCCACAAACGCCATACAATTGCCATGCGCCCCTTTAACAACCTTTCTGCCCTAGTGGTCATCATCCTAACCTGACAAGCTACCGAAGTAAGAAATGTCATCATTGGAACTTACTGCGATAGTATGCCTGTCTGGAGGATTCGGTCCCAGTGCCCCTGCTGCTGTTGAGCGATGTCTGCAGCTGTCTTGCCGTGACTGTCTCGCAAACCGCGGATATCCTGTTCGCTATTTACTGACAATCGACCAACGCCTAGAGCTTCAGCTACAGAGCGAGCGTTTTCAGGGAAGGAAGATTCCGGAATTGTTGAACACAGCCAAAGGAGAAGCCAGAGCGACTCCTCTTGCTTATTTTCAATGGCCAGGTGAAGCCCACTCTTCATGTCTGCGAGAGGATCCTGGTATGTAACAAAGGATGCCATATCTTCAATGTCATCGCTAGCATCGCGAAGGAGCTCAACAATTCCACCGACGTCGCCCTCTGCACACATGACATGCAGGGCACGAGCCGGGCGTGCTTCGGGGTGGCTCTCAAGATATGCTTCTTCTGTAATCGAAGGCAAAATGTCAAGATTTTCTTGGACGCCGCCCTCATTTGTATAGGTTGTGAGGATTGCTGCGCCTGCTGGTGTAGACAGAAATGGGTTGGTCACAGAAGGTCCAGCATTGTTGACAGGGAGGTGGTCGTTGCAGCTGGGACACTTGAGAGACAGGGCCATTTCAGAAGATTGGTCCAACAAACATTGCCTAACAGCATTTAGTTCAAAGTCCGGCAGGTCAAGTAACACCAAATGGACTTACCAATGGAAATGACAGCCGCAGGACAATTCAAGATCATCGGGAACTGTTGAATTTGAGGCGGAACTGGAACCGGCAGCACCAGCCGCCTCAATCTCATCGTCGTCTGCATCCAGGCGCAACACCAGCGCTTCCTCGCAAACCTTGCAAACTGACATGTTGGGAGTAAGTAGAAATGGTAATTATCAGGATTTGAGCCTTGCAAGATGCGTAATAAGGTGGCTGAGGCAGATATAAATGAACGTAATTGTGTATTAGGGACTTCGACAACTTTTTGCTGTGTTCTTTTTTTGCCTCCCCACCATTCTTCAGTACTAGAGAGTGAGGTAGTGACAAAAACCCCTGACGCAACCAAGTGGGGCGCAATTCACCTCTGTAAAAAAGAAGTCATCACGTTCGTCGAGCATATTTCCATTAGTACCTAGGTAGGTAGGTAACGGCCGGGGAGAAATGGAATTGAGTTCATTACACAAGCATAAGGCTAAGCATGGAATCTGATCAACAAAGATAAACACATGGTAACGGCAAGATAGGTACTCATGAAAGAGCAGAGGAATACCAAGCTCCTGGAACTCAATCTTAGGAACCAAGCATTGAAACAGTATGCGGTATCTGTTGCGGAAGAATACTAGCGCAATCCCTCCATTTTAAGACAATTAGAGCATAAGGGCCTAGCGATACATACATACAGCATGAAGGGTCTGTGTCGTACCTAGGAGAGGAACTATTACGGATGCCTAAAGGAACTTGGTAGGATTGATAAAAAGAGCTACTACACTGCCATGCTCATTACATCACCGCTTCTACAGACATGCATCAGGCTCTTGGCTGGGAAGCTCCCCGCAGTGACGTGGCAAGCAAGTACTGTGGCGCAAGCGAATAGGTACACCCGCCACGGTAAGCCTCGCCTGAAGTACATGAGTCGCTGCTAGAGGGTACTTGATCGACAGCATTGTTCAGGTACTCCTCAATCTGGAAAAGGTGCTAGGCTTCCCCCACTCATACTCATGCTACCGGTGCCGCCTGAAGACCGACTGTTCGTCTCCTTTCAGGTGCCCAATTCTCGCATCATCATCCCCTTCAACTCGCAACGTTCCTCTCTTTCTTTTGTTGATTTGCGGTCACAAAGAATCGCTAAAGCTTCTCTCTGCTCGGCACCCTCCTTCTGTGAAAGCGCCCTATTCGAGCGCCCCTCATTCCCCCGCCATGAACGTTTTGAAGCTTCAGAGGTCGGTTGCGCCGGATCTCGCGGACTACAATGTTCAACTGACGATGAGAGTATAGGAAATTTCCTCAATTCCAGCAAAACGAGATCTTCGGCTTGTCTGATGCCTTCCAACGGCTTGATGTTGACGACAAGGGGTACCTTGACGAAGCTACAGCTATTAAGGCCACGCAACAGAGCGAAAACCAGCCCTACGATGTTGTGCGCCAGGCTTTAAAGGAAGTCGAGCTTGACTCTTCACGACGTGTCGAGTTGGAAGATTATGTCAGCGTACGTATTGGCATCTCCATATCCAAATTCCGGTGGACAGCACTAACTGTTATTTAACCAGCTCGTCGCCAAGCTTCGCGATTCCTCACCCGCTCAAAAGCGCATGTCCACAGGACCTACTGCTTCCCCTGGAGGTGGAGGAGGTGTTGTTGCACAGCGCACTGGTGGTCATTCTTCCAAAGGCAGTGTCAGCGGCAAGATCCAAGTTCAAGGCTCCAATGCCAATATCACTCACACCATTAACGAGGATGAACGTACTGAATTCACCCGTCACATCAATGCTGTGCTGGCTGGTGACGCCGATATCGACAGCCGTCTGCCCTTCCCCACAGATACCTTCGAGATGTTCGACGAATGCAAGGACGGTCTGGTCCTGGCAAAGCTCATCAACGACAGCGTTCCCGACACTATCGACGAACGTGTTCTCAATATCCCTGGGAGAAAGATCAAGAACCTCAATGCCTTCCACATGAGCGAGAACAACAACATCGTTATCGAGTCTGCCAAGGGTATCGGCTGCTCCGTTGTCAACATTGGTGCTGGCGACATCATTGAGGTTAGAGAGCATCTCATCTTGGGTCTGATTTGGCAGATTATTCGACGAGGACTTTTGGGTAAGATCGATATCAAGCTCCACCCTGAGCTCTATCGATTGCTCGAAGAAGACGAGACCCTCGAGCAGTTCCTCCGACTGCCCCCAGAGCAGATTCTCCTCCGATGGTTCAATTACCATTTGAAGGCTGCTAACTGGTCTCGCACGTAAGTCCATATCATCTCTTGTGTTTTCCAAGCTAACCATCCCAGTGTCAACAACTTCTCCTCTGACGTCAAGGACGGCGAGAACTATGCGGTTCTGCTTGCCCAGATCGGTCCTGAATATGGCGTCACCCGCGCGCCTCTGCAACAGCAAGACTTACATGACCGGGCTGAGGCAGTCCTTCAAGAAGCTGACAAGCTTGGCTGCCGCAAGTTCCTGACACCCAAGTCTCTCGTTGCAGGAAACCCAAAGCTTAACTTGGCTTTCGTGGCTAACCTCTTCAACAACCACCCTGCTCTTGACCCTATTACTGAGGAGGAGAAACTTGAAGTCGAAGACTTTGATGCAGAGGGAGAGCGTGAAGCCCGAGTCTTTACCTTGTGGCTCAACAGTCTGGACGTCCAGCCTGCCGTTGTTTCTTTCTTCGATGATCTCCGCGATGGTAGCGTGCTGCTTCAGGCTTATGAGAAGGTCATTCCTAACTCCGTCAACCCTCGCCACGTGAACAAGCGTCCAGCTCACGGAGGAGAGATCTCGAGATTCAAGGCTGTCGAGAATACCAACTATGCGATTGAGCTAGGCAAACAGAACGGCTTCTCGCTTGTGGGTATTCAGGGAGCTGACATTACTGATGGACAAAGAACCCTGACTCTGGGTCTCGTCTGGCAGCTTATGCGCAAGAACATCACAGTTACTCTTTCTTCGCTGGCTCAGAAGCTGGGTAAGCGAGAAATCACCGACTCCGAGATGGTGCGATGGGCGAACGACATGTCACAGAAGGGTGGCAGGAACTCTGCCATTCGCTCTTTCAAGGACCCTTCAATCGCCTCAGGTATTTTCCTTCTGGATGTTTTGAACGGAATGAAGAGCAGCTATGTCGATTACGACCTTGTGACGTCTGGTCAAACCGACGAGGACGCCTACTTGAATGCCAAGCTGAGCATCAGCATTGCTCGAAAGCTCGGTGCAACCATCTGGCTGGTTCCCGAGGATATCTGCCAAGTACGCAGCCGCCTCATCACCACGTTTATCGGTAAGTACTTCCTTCCTTTCTGTTTACTAAAGCCTTGCTGACTTAACGTACAGGTTCTCTTATGGCTACTCACGAGCGAATGTAGATCTAGTTTGGGACTTGTTTGGCGATGGCGCGTTCCGGAGATGCTGTCATTCATATGCTGGAATGCTTGATATGTTTAAAAAAAAGATTCTATTCCACCGATCCAATTGTTATCGTTCTGAGCCAACCTGATTGTTTCAAAATCTAGAAGAACTTCAGCTGCGGTGTTGTCTTATCGATCAGTCATGAACCCCGGTCCGTCTTTGGGTATATAGTCACAAGGGGTGCGTCGTTGACCTGATACTTTCTGTTTAGTGACCTGTAGAGAACATCCTGACTCTAGTCAGTTCATGAATGACTCTGGCAAGATCCTAACAACCTGCTCAGCTCAAGAAAAATACCATTTCAGCCCAACCCGCCGAAAATAGGATTACAGGATCAAATAAAGACTGCATAAAAGGCTTGGCCCTGTGAAGATTCCCAACCAGAAGATGAGATTTCCCAATGTTTTGCGCCCTCGTAGCCATTTAGTGCGACTCAGCCTGACCAACTTCAAAGCGAATCATGAGTCAATATTTATCAAATTAAGAGCATGATTTGAGAACATACCGGTAGTTGACACATTTGAAGGAATAGCAGATAGCCTCTCAATTTCTTGAATAGGCACCACATAACTAACTCGTGAACACAGGCCGAGAGAAAGAATGTGATGAGGGTGGCTGTATGTTTGTTGACCTTCAGAGACGAGATAGAGCTGTGGTAGACATGTCGCAATAAGAAGACATGGACTGGTCGATTCCAGTCACGGGCGAATTGGTCCCACGAGACTAAGAATTAGATATATCTCAGTTTATACATCTTTTTCATGGGTGCTCTCTGACTTACCACTGTTCCACCATGCATCATAAAAGCTCCGGTCGGCAAAGTACGTCAGCTCGGCCAAGATATTTAGGATCGTTTCCCATATCAGATACCAGACAAGCTGAACGTTTAGTATGTGTCCTTAGGTAGAGTGGAACCTTGATCTCACTTACCAGGTATTCCATCATGAATGGAAAGATGAGATCAAGAAGCAATCCCGGGAACTCCTGAAGTCTCTGGATAAGAGTGTCGCCATTGTTCTTCATTTCAACGGTCTTCATAACTACGGGATCTATAGTGATGTTAGCTTGTACAGGATGACAGCTTTCTACTGCCAAACACTCACATATGGAATACTGCGAGACTTGTACCATGACAAATAAGATCCCGATCATTGCGATAAATTTCTCCAATACGTATGACCAATCGATAGAGTCTGATCGTGGATACTCAATCTCATAAACCAATGTTGGCAGAGGGATCCATTTGTAATGTTCCATGAGGGACAAATTGTTCGGGTATGCCTTGTCTTCGCTGAGAGCGGTACCCTTGAGTTCGTCTGACATGGCATCAATCTCCCATTTCATGATGCGCTCGAAGAGACCAATCTGTTGGTCGTCCAAAGGCTCATGCGAAGCAATCGCACGTGAAATCTTTTCTATGTCGCTCTCCTCCTGTTCTGGCTGGGCCGAGATGGACTTTCGACGCTCTTCAGCTGAGGGAGCAATGCTGAGGTGATGCGTTGAGATGGCGGATGCAGGGGGCTCAGTCCGTGAAGGGGTGTTGGTCGGGTCAACAAGGTCTAGCTGCTTGAGCTTCTTGGTAATGGCAGCACGATGCTTGTAGACCGAAGAGAGATAGCCATTATAGAAAGCATAAGAGTGCTGTTTCATTAGCATGACGATGCCATGTAATACGAAAAAGACTGTATGAGTCCAGGGCCAGTCACGCAATAGAGTCAGGCCTATGACTCCTGCCAGGAAGGTGGTTTGCCAAATCTAAAAGACAGTTGCTTAGCTCAGAGCCTGACAGTTTAGAAGTCTTGAGTGACCTACATTCTGGATGACCCATCCTGCCCCGTCCCAGTTGAGATAGTTGGCAGATACCAACCGTTGAATCAGCCATGTCACTGCTGTAAAAGCACACATGATGCCATCTGAGACCAGCAGAACAATTACTTTGACTCTGTTAGTCTCGTTGGCTTCAACACTCAGTAATAGCAGGTACATACCATCTCGATGAAACATTGTTCTCATGATATCGCTGGTGCCTAAAGGATTTCCATAAACTTGCCAGTTCCGAACAGAAATCTTTAGGACAAAGAGAGCCACAGCGAGCCAAAAGAGCGTATAGAAGCCATGGAATGGGCTGTTAGATGCCAATGGGTTATGGCGGTCAAAGGCAGAGAATTGACGAGTGAAGACGAGATCAGCAAACTTGCGTCGCCGTACATTCGGACTAGACGGTTCTTGAGGCCACTGAGGACTAGTTTTGAGTATTTGCTGAAGGCTCTTGTCCTCGTCCGATACTATATGAACACCAGAGTCACGACGCTTGAGTCGTGACTCGGATTCCACAAAGGATGGAGAGTGTGTTTCTTTCTGTGAACGACCACGACGGGCATATCGATAACGATGCCGGACGGTGGATGGCTCTGTCAAAGTTGGTCGGATATTCTCCTCGTAATCCTCTTCGCTTGGAGTTTCAGAGCCAGGTCTATCGAGTGTCATGCCGACAGCACGTAGAGCTTCACCAAGTGACTTCGGCATTGGCCGTTGAGTTTCCGGCGCCGCATGTCCGGAGCTCCGTCCGGAAGGTGGAGAGTCCTCCTCGACAACTGAGGAAGCCATGATTCAGTGACAGTCGCTGAAATGGTTGAAAGGGGTAAAGGAATGGATAGATTTCTTCGAGGAAGTATAGTAAGAATGGTAGTCTGTTAATCGTAACCAATGCTCAAAGGTCTGGAGGCATAGGAAAAGTCGCTACAGTAAGCGGCAAGACCTTGTTTAAAAACAATCAGTAAAGAAAGTTGACATGAATATCAACTCGAGGTCCGAACGGATGCAACGGCTGACGATCAGACAAACAATACCTGACAGCTGCACGTACTCTGTACCGTAATGTACTATAATGTATGTGCTTACAAGTCCGAGACTGCCGTGCGATAAGAGACATTGGATGAGATTTATGCTTATTTCATTCTTGACAATTTTGTATGGATCTTTGAATCAAACGTCATTTCTATGAGAAAAAGAAAGCCTCGGTCTTTGGACAGACCCTCCACTCTCTGGTACAAAAATGCAACATAGATGGATGTAAAAGACTTACAGCACATGGGACACAGTCGGGAGGCTCGGAGCGGACTGTGCACTCATCAAGGGCATTTGACATGTTTCCGAAATAGACAAATTGTATGTTGGTAGGCACTTGAAGAATTTACTCTCAATGCATTGTATATAGACAGAGGCGACACTGGGTAGTCTAACGGTCAGAAGCCCATCATATTACTGTAAGCTTATTGTAGTACATTATCAAGAGAGCCGTTTTAACAACATTGATACTACTATCAGTTATGACCTCATATGCTCTTTGCACTAGGCATATGCTTAAGTACCTAAGTATAAGCGCATGGGTTCTTCATGAAACGGATTCTGCGGTCGCCGGTCGGCCTTGTTCAATTCCGCGCGGCCGATTTCAAGGTCCGAAAAGACATAGAAAGTCCGACATGTGCTGGAACTTTCAAGTTGAACAGGATTCATGATATCCAAGTAGAGGAATGTACCGTACAGTACAGTACCTTGCAGCGGGTGGGCCGTTGACCTGACAAAACAAGGCTGTATAGTACGTCAGGTACCCCCATGCAAAAAAAAAAGAGAGCTGGAGCACCTTCTTCACTGCAATGCTCTTTTAATTGGCTGCGCAAGCACTCTGTATTAGGTCAGCAATGCCGCTAAATTTTCCGTACCTACCAAACACTCGTGACCGTATCGTGCAACCTCGAAAGGCAGTCCAGGTTACACCATCATCAACTATTTTCCATCAATTCCTCCCCTGACCAACACACTCTTGGAACTGCTGCATCAGTTTCCCTTACTTTGATCACTTCTAGAAGCACGTTTTTCGCAACACGACAATGTCTCGCGGCGGCACCACTCTCTACGTGACCGGCTTCAGCCACGGCACCCGCGCTCGCGACCTCGCCTACGAGTTCGAACGGTATGTCAACCTCGCTCACGCTCACGCCCACGCCCTCGTCCGCGTCCGCGTCCTTCCGTTTTCGCGCGCGCCTTCGTCCATGTCTATGCCATGAGCTCGAGATCTTGCTTTGCCAATCAAATCCAATGCCAAGTAAAGATCTCTAGTCTGGCCATGATTCCTCGCCGTCCATCGTCGTCCTTACGTCCTCGTCCTCCCGTCTCGTTTTCGCTCGCGCCCACGCCCCAGCACTCCTTCCTCCCCTGTCTTCCCAATTTCGTCGATGGGACTGCTCGTCTATTGCGCAGTCGCTCTACAATCGAGCCGGCGCGTGAATGTCATGCGCATTCATATCCAAAAGGGGGCTTCTGTCGGCGTTTTGCTGCGTTACAATATGCTCCGTAGTATACTGACCATTTCTTCGATAGCTATGGCCGATTGGTTCGCTGCGACATTCCTGCACCCAGGTCTACGTCCAGCCGTCTGTAAGTGTGACCAGCTCTGGTTGTATGCGATTGAGCTGACATGAATAATAGCTTCGCCTTTGTTGAGTATGAGGACCGACGTGATGCTGATGATGCTTATCACGAGATGCACAACAAGCGTATTGGCCGTGATGATATTCTAAAAATCGAGGTATGTCTTTTTGGTTCTGTCCAAGGATAGCGCTTGACAGCCAGTGACACTTTGCTGATTTATCTTCCAGTGGGCTCGCACACCTCCCTCTGCCTCTTGGCGATTTGAGTCTGGCCGTGATCGTGATCGACGTGGTGGTGCTGCTCGCTCTCCCAGACGGGGACGTTCTCCTTCTCCTCGTCGCAGCACTCGCGATTATTCTCCTCGTAAGGACGAGCGCAGAGATCGTGACCGAGACTATGACCGCGAGGGTCGACGTGACAGGGACCGTTCCCGTAGCCCTGACCATCGGTAGGTTCATTTTGAACACTTCTTGGTTACTTATACTGACATGGTCACTACAGTGATCGCGAGCGTGATTCTAAGGATGATCGTGAGGACCGTGACCGCCGGGAGAACGGCACTAATGGTGATGACCGAAAGCGTATGTGTTCTGACTCTACTTGGACTGTTCTTTGCTAACAATAGCTATAGCTCTCGACAGTCCTCCTCCCGCTCATGAGGACCTCGATGTCGCCGAGTAGGCGTCCCTTCTGCTATGCTTTTAGCACTCGCAAGACTTCATGGGCTTGTCAAGCTCAAGCAAAAGTTTCTACTTTCTGGCTGAGGCTAGCTTCATTCCCTGGTACTTGACAGGTGCAATGTGTAATATTGTTTGAATGGCCTGATTAAAATGGCAACGTTGGGAACGACTGAAGCCATGTTGAGCTGGGTGGGTAATCTCGTTTTCAGAGACTGAAGGCTTTTAGCCATGGCGCGTTTTGTTTGGTGGCTTCTCATTTCGTAGTTAGTTTAGACTGTCTAGTATCATGATTCGGCGCAACGGGTCAATGATCTGTTTTCCTGGCTTCTCAATTTGTCGTTGTCAGCTGAATATATATATGTATAGCCACAATGATGTTGTGTAACTTGAAGCTGTGACTGGTTCCATTCATGCGGTTGCGCTACAGCGAGTTATCAAGCCCAGCGGCTAAGCTTAGCCAAAAGGAGTCTAATGATCGCCGTACAGCAATGCTACAGCTGAAGCGCATCAGTGTTCCTTCAGGGACACACATGGATCCATTGAATTTAACACTTGAGTACCCAGGCTTAAATACAAATGAAAAATGAAACAACTTATGAGCGACTTTGCATGTTTAGGAGTCCCTTTATTTGTTTCTTCCTTTCTCTTCTCTCCGTCGCAGTTGGCTATGTATTTCAATAACTCGCATCTCGATTGATTTCCCATGAGTTTCATGTACGCATTCGATATCTGATTGATGCTGTTTTTAGCCGCAATACGAAACGGAGCTATCATAAAGCCATATAATCCTTCATAAGACCAAATATTGTATATAGGGCACATGTGGTCGAAGCATTTGCTCAATGTCATATGCCTCCAGTTTACCCTGTAGCTGGAAGTATTCCCATTAGACCCCACAATTTTAACCTTCCAGATCCTGCTATTGCTTCTCCCGAACGGCTACCGGGGACACCACGCGCGCGCCCCCGAAGTCATCCGCATCGCCGGCTCACGCGCCCCCATCCGCTCCTTGACGGCACCGATACCGTATCCCATCTCTTCACCATCACTCAACCTATTCTATATAAATAAACAAACAGCCAAGGCAGACACCAAAAGTCGAGCTGTCGATCTTTGTCCAACTCGCCAGCAACTCGACCGCACGCCTTGTCGTGTGTTGGTCTCGGCGCATACATTTCGTCCTTCTTCTCCGATGGTTACCGACAGTCTATCCTTGATTCGACCTCCCAGCATGCCATTGCTACCCCTAAAGCGACAGTAACAATTGGAGATATCATACCCGTTAGATATTCGACCGGTCCTGTTCTCGCTGCCCACCCCTGTCGCAATTGCCTGCCAAAGCATAGCGATCACCACGACACAGCATCCTGGACAAAGACAACGCCCTGACTTGGGGCCAATTGCCTTATTATCCCACACGGCGCAATAATTACACATACTACGATGTCTACTGTACGTGCAATAAGTGCCATTGGTTCCCTCAAGGGGATTCTGCACATTGTTTCTGCTCCGTAAAGGCGTTGCTAATCAGGTAGTTTAGTCACAGCCTGACTTGGTCAATTCGACAACTGCCGTGGCCTCTAATCGGTCCATACAGTTTCGAGAATCAATTTCCCAGCCGGTTGTCGCTGCATTCTGCGCTGGAGGCGTCGCCGGCGCAGTGTCCCGAACCGTTGTGTCCCCCTTAGAACGACTCAAGATTCTCATGCAGGTCCAAAGCGTTGGACGAGATGCATATAAGTTATCCGTTGGAAGGGCTCTGGTAAAGATGTGGAAGGAAGAAGGCTGGAGAGGATTCATGCGAGGCAACGGCACCAACTGCATCCGCATCGTTCCCTACTCTGCTGTCCAATTCAGTAGTTACAACTTCTACAAACGGGTGCGTACTACTAGAGCAGGCTTAAGACCGTGTGCCAGAGACTGACAAAGCACCAGAACATCTTCGAGAGCCATCCAGGCGCTGATTTATCGCCCTTCACTCGTCTTATCTGTGGCGGTATAGCTGGCATAACATCTGTGTTTCTCACATACCCCCTCGATATTGTTCGCACACGGCTATCTATCCAGTCCGCAAGTTTTGCAGAGCTAGGAGACAGACCGGACAAATTGCCCGGTATGTGGACTACTTTGACACAAATGTACAAGACCGAGGGCGGCATGTCTGCATTATATCGAGGTATCATCCCTACTGTTGCTGGAGTAGCACCATATGTAAGTCATATATCATCAGCGCGCACTCTTTGTATGATTACTGACAAAAAACCCAACAGGTCGGCCTGAACTTTATGGTTTATGAATCTGTCCGGAAATACTTGACGCCGGAGGGAGAGCAGAACCCCAGCGCGTCTCGCAAGCTACTTGCTGGTGCCATCTCAGGGGCCGTAGCACAAACTTGCACATACCCCTTGTAAGTGGACTCGATTCTCGTCATGTTTCATGATCGTGACTGACCCAGTGCATAGCGACGTTTTGCGGCGACGATTCCAGATCAACACCATGTCAGGTATGGGCTACCAGTACAAGGGCATCACAGATGCTATTCGGGTTATCGTGATGCAAGAGGGAATCAAGGGTCTCTACAAGGGCATTGTGCCCAACCTCCTGAAGGTCGCTCCCAGTATGGCGTCAAGCTGGCTGAGCTTCGAGATGACTCGTGATTTCCTTGTTGAACTCAGACCTAACCCCGAGCCTCAACAATTGTGATTTCATACAAGGTTGTTGTCAAGATAGTTTGTGTACGGCATACGGTTTTCTGAAGCATAGTTTGCGTGGTAGCAGGAAAGAGGATAAAGGAACATGGAAATGGAAATGGAAATGGAAATGGCGCGATTATGGGAGACATGATAGATTTGTACATTCATGAGATAACTGGAACGACGGCAAAACGTAGAAAGAGAATGGTGGGTAACAGAAGAATCGTCATCTAAGGCTTAGGCTTCCATAATAAAATAGCCTAACTGCTAGTCTAAGCTAGCATAAAGTGACCAAATTATTTCGTCTCTTATGCCTTCAGGGGCTACTACCAGCTACCACTAAGGATGTTTCTTCCCAAGATATAATCACATAACCTTCAAGAAGCATATGGATTTGGGAGAGAGAGAGATTCATAAAGAATAATAAGACTTAAACAAAATTTTCCCAAATTATGACTCAGGTAGTTATAGAAGTATCTCTTACCTACCTGATATGATCCGTCGGGGATCCCACAGAAGCGTTACCTACCTAAGCACCTATGGACCGTTCCTGATGCTTTCAGTGGGTAGTTGGCAGTGGCACTTGAAGGCACTCGCGACGATGAGCGCGTCGTGGTGAGGCAGGCAGTAGCACCTCAGGCAGCATCCCCGACCCCAGCTACTTCCGTTTTCCCCCTCCCCTCCTCCTTTCCTCTTTTCTTTCTCTCTAGTCCACTTTCAAATCGCGATCAAGCACTACCATTCCCTACTATCTTGCTCGCCCTTGCCCCTGGATACGAACATCAGCGCATCGGCTATCCTCTGTTGATTTTTCTCGGGACAACTGAAAGTGCAGCACAGAAAGGTTAGCCCCTGAGACTCCAGTTTCCTTCATTGTGAATCACAGACTAAGGTTTATACAGATGAGCCAAACATTCAATGTGACGGGAGGGACATGGTATGTCTCGGAGGGGTGCCGGCGGTGGTGATGACGGTGGACGTCGGGGTGGGCGGGGACGTGGCCGTGGCCGTGGCCATGGCAAGCCACTTGTAAGTTGAAGATATATCTTTACAATACTCTTTATTGATCTAACAACATAGTCTCGACGCCAGGCCAAGAAGGCCGTTCGTTCGGCCCAGTGGAGGCTTCGGCGGGCAGAGGCCGCGGCCGCTGGTAACAGCGGCGAGACCAACACCAACTCCGGTGGGCGGCGGCGGCGACACCAACTTGACTGGCGGCGACGATAACACTAACCCGGCCGGCGACGGCGGCGACGATACCAACCTGGTGGGCGGCGATATCGCTGGGTCTTAGTACAAAAAGAGAAGAAGAAAAAGGAGAAGAAGAAATTAGTTATATTACCATGAGCACCAGGTGCCACGGGTGCCTGGGGACACAGAATGAAAGTTGTTGTCTCTCCTCAGGATGTCAGAAGAACTGGCCTGAATATTCTATCTACTACACTGGTAGATAAGGGACAGAGATGTGTCTATGAAGAGAAAGGAGCCGGTAGAATTTATATCACCTTGGCTACTAACTACATCCGCTTATCTTAGATGATTGTCTGAAAGAATAAAGACACTTGGAATCAAAAATATGAACAACTGCCTAACTCTGACATTGATTATGACACACTGTTCTGGACGATAACACTCTCGATCTTTCCAATCGTAAACACGATTCCGTAACTGCCTCTCTTCTCTTCTAGACTTTCCCTTTCGTTTGAAGGTGACAAAGTTCGCTGGAAGTGCGAACTCAGTGGTTAACAAAACTTGCGTCGAAATGGAGATAGGTACTGTGAAGGTGGTGAACTAGAAATGTATATTCTTGATGATAACCACAAAGTCCAGTTGAAGTCAATTTGATAATGTTTCGCCCGTTGTCAAACGTTGATATCTCTGGATTTCTTGCTGATGTTTTGATCCCTTTGTATCTTTCTTAGAATCTGTAGCCACCATAATCTGAGTGTTGTATGCTTTCAGAATGCGCGCTTCGTCCTTAAGCACCCGGTGCTTAGCTCGTAGGAAAGGAGAAGCGTTTACAATAGCGTGGCTTGTCTTGTAGTTGAGTGTTGTGTTTCGCGGGGAGTTGGGTTGTCTAACCTGGATCGAAGGGAGAGCCTGTCCCCAGCATCAGGGAACTTGATATCTTCAATCCATGCACTTACATTGCTGTCTGAAACCACCGGCATGCCAAACCCTATCTCGTCATGTAACCGCACTCTGATTCTTGTGATATGTGGCGGGAAGAGTTTTGAGAAGCGCGCCTTTGCTCTTGTGAAAGACTTGATTGCGATGCATATCTAGGTCTTCGTAAAGGGTATTGACTTAACATAGTTATGATACTGGTTTGTGATGTTGACGACGTTGCAGGAAGTGCTACGTTTAGTTACGGGGAGATAGATATAAGGCGTCTTGAATGTTGGGGCGGAGCTTGGAGGAAAGCTTCGGAGTATGGCGAAAGATAGAAGAATTCATTTTCGGGCTGTACTAAATCACGGAGCCTGAGATATGACATACGATATGTGGCATGAGGGAAGATAGCCCCTTTTAGATCGTGACCTTGAGATTGCAGATTGGTCGCTGACGAGTTGAAGAGAGGGCTCTCCTATTTTGGGCCGACATCAAGCCTCTTGATCTATGAGTGGTTTGCTTCTCATTCTCCTTTCCCATTTGCCGACTCGGCCAGTGCCAGTAAGGAATGTGGACGAGCTGCGGAAAAATGAATGTTGTGCAGGTCATGGTCGTCCTTGTATTAGGGCGCCTCTCTAAGACATCGACCTCCAAAAATTCGACCTCGAACTCTGTTACTTCACAGTCAAGTAGTATTGGAACTGCAATAAGGATGAAACAGAGCCTTGGGTGATGTCGAATTTTCGTGCCATCAAGTATACCTACAGAACCGCAATAATGCAATACCGGATTTCATGAGCATGTACGCTGGTGAGTTAAAAAATATGGCTTTGCAATACATTAATTAATCTGACAATATATAGACCAGGAGGCAGGCCAAGAAGCGCCTCCGGTCCCGTTTATCGGGTGGGCTCTGGCTCGGCCGGCAGCGACACCAACACCAACACCGACGACGGCGGCATTAAACAGCGGCGACGGCACCAACCCCGAGTCCCCCACTACGGTGGGGAACATCCAGGAAGACAATAACCCACCCGTCCAGCCGGTAGTTTCGGAGCCTCTTGGACATTTCTTAATTATACATATTAACACAAGCACTAAGGACGGCACATGGAAGACAAGTTGCTCTCGCCTATTGTCACTCTATGTCAAGGTGTAAGAAGAATTCAGAGGACAATTCCTCTGTTACCTACCTGTCTCCTTAAAATCAGTGCAGCTACATAAATGTCTTCCAAATTGAACCTGGTTTAGATTTAGAAGACTTTGGTGATTCGCTTTAATTCTATCCGTACAATTGTTTCGTATAACAGGATGAGATTATTGCTGTCCGCAATGACAATTCCTAGTGCTGCCAATAGCATTTTCCTTAAAAGCGGGCACCTGCTCAGTTGAGCACCCTCACGAAGTTCGTTAGCGCTCGAAAAGGTCACGTGGGGTAGGGTTTGTTCTTTTCGTTGTTGTGGAGCTGCCACTTCTGATACTCACAGCTTTGTGAAATTCTTTTCTCGATAACCTCCATAACAACGCCAAATTTCACAGCGACAACCGCCGCCATGGGTACGTGAAGATATTGAAGTTCAGCCTCTGTATGCGAGTAGAGAAGGGGTGTGCTTCTGTGCCTCCTTCTCTGCGACCATGGCACCATCTTGTTCGCGAAAGCGCAAGACAGAGTTGCTATTTTTTGAGCATGCTTGAACAAAAAGGCTGACGAAGGCTTCAACTCACAGGTATCGATCTCGACCGCCACCATGTCAAGGGCACTCACCGCACTGCCCCCAAGAGCGACAATGTCTACCTCAAGCTCTTGGTGAAGCTTTACCGCTTCCTGGCTCGTACGTCCAACCCTCCGCCAACGATTTCCTACAGTCGAACGAGCGCAGCCAACTAACCCGAATCCCAACTTTACAGGCCGAACCGATTCCTCTTTCAACAAGGTTGTTCTCCGACGTCTGTTTACGTCCAAGATCAACCGACCTCCCGTCTCCTTGTCCCGAATTGTCGCCAACATCAACAAGGAGGGTGAGAAGCGAACCGTCGTTGTTGTCGGTACCATCACCGATGACAACCGTCTGCTCGAGTGCCCCAAGGTGACCGTCGCTGCTCTGCGATTCACCGCTACCGCCCGTGCCCGCATCGTCGCTGCCGGCGGTGAGGCCATCACTCTGGACCAGCTTGCTCTCCGTGCTCCCACCGGAAGCAACACCCTGATCCTCCGTGGCCCCAAGAACGCCCGTGAGGCTGTCAAGCACTTCGGCTTCGGTCCCCACAGCCACAAGGTACGATTAACTGCTAGTCTTACTGAAGTAACAGTGTCTAACCCCCATTACAGAAGCCTTACGTCGAGTCCAAGGGCCGCAAGTTCGAGCGTGCCCGTGGCCGAAGACGCTCTCGCGGTTTCAAGGTCTAAGCGGTTTGTTGGTGAAAATTATTGGCCTTGGGTGGAGTTTGGGCCAGTTTATGGGGCAATTGATGCCGAACTTCGGCTTGCAAATGGGTCTTGCATGGAATTGGCGTGCCTAGGTATCACAAAATTCTACAATGAACTTCTCGCGCATTGCTGCCGTCAAGATGGTACTATTTCCCAAGTGACTGAAAACGGCTATTCCAAAACATCATGTATCCTACAAAGACCAATGCAAATCCCCAATGCTCTGGTGCCTATTGATGCAACTGCTATATTCCTGCTCTCATACACCTAGTCTTGTACATCTGTTGGTGGTTCTATCGTACTATTGGACTTCCTCCGCAAACCGATAAAGTATGCCTCTCGGCTCTCCTGCATGAAAATTTAGCAAGCTGCGCATTTTAGAGCCATTATACCCAGTTGGAAAGACGGACCTTTCTCGAAGAATCGGGCTTTTCTCTGAACACTTTGCTGAATAGGGTCTTCAACTTCTTTTCAAAGTCCTTGTCCTCAGACCCCTGGTAAAACTTGCAGACAAAGTGCCCCCCAGTTTTGAGAGTATCACTAGCAAACTGTAGGGCAGCGGCACATAGGTCCTGGTTCATGAGTTACGCATGTTTCCATAATCGTAAAGCAAGCCGTATCTCACCATGCTTCCAGCGTGGTCGCGAAAGGCGTTCCCACTCGTGTTCATCAACCTATGATATGGATTACTCAACGTGTTCACGTTAAAGCCGGTGGTTTGCTCCCAGGGTGCTGACATATCACTTAGAACAACCTGGATGGGCATTAGCGTAGGAAGCACATTGATGGATAGCTTAACAAACATCTACAAGACGCTTCTCTGACGTTTCTGATTCGGGGGGCGCTGCCTCGTCTTGGCTCGTATGGAATTCCATGTCGAGATAGCTCGGCCGATCAATCGCAGCGATCTCATCTGGATCAGAACCAACGCTCTCTTCGCCATTTTGTAATGGAGGTGGACGCCGATGACTCTCGAGAATAAAGTTCTTGACCATTTCTTGCACATCTGGCGAAAGAAAGTCACCTTGAAAAGTTGCTACACCCCGTGGCGGCTGGGCTGGGATGAGGTCAATGCCTATAACCCTGCCGTTGGGTCTGGTTCTCTCTACGGCAACCTGATAATGTTAATCAAATCAAGATATAGAGATATATAGAGGTTTTACCTGTGACCAGCTACCTGGTGCGTATCCCTGTTGATGGAGTGAGTGAAGGAATTCTTGCATGGTCTTGCCTAAGAATTAGCATGCTCCAGCACTCACAAGGTCAACCACGGTCTGTCCATTTCCTTTGAATAGCCTGTATTTGGAGTCCATCTACTGGAAGAATTAGCCTTCTTATGAAGAAAAGTATCTTCGTTTGAAGAATGTTGAATTACGGACCTCGAGGAGCTTAAAGGCTGCCCGGCTTTTGAGCCCTTGAACTTTTGCACCGCGTGCGTAGAAATCACGACCTTGTCGCTGTTTCCAGCGAGAGCCCGATGACGACCATCGAATGGAAGATGCTACCGGCCGTTGTATCGAGAAAACTGAGCAGACCTCACGGCCTGTAAGATGTAATGCGAGTCGAGTACTCATTGTGAAGTTGAATGTGTAGAGTGACGTTTCGGGTACCGTCAAAACTTTTCACCAACTTAGCCAAGTCATCGAGAAGCACGAAAGTGGCATCAGCTATTCAAGATAAGTAGAGAATCCGACTGATGAGCCAGAAATGTATCTGGTTAGATGAATTTTCAGAGATTTTAGGCCAGGGAGTACAAAAGTTGTTCAAGGTTAAAGGCGAGTTGAAGGTGTTGGACCTTCTCGCAACAATTGTGCTAACCTATACCTGGACTGGCTGATAAGAGGCAGCGCAATCTCAAAACACATTGGATGTATCAAACATGCTCTGGATGTAGACTATGTTTTGAGGTCTGTAAAGACAAGATGTCATCGTAATTCCAATTTAAACAAAAATCCTTGCGCCAATGCCTAACTCCTATCCCAATAGTACCGCTATGAAATCGATTATGTCAATGCCGTATACCACGCCATCCAATGCTATGTCCGTCCATCCAGACTAATGTTACATGTGCATAGTCTCTCTCAATGCAAGAAACTGGCACCGACTCCTCGTCTATCCTTCTTCAACGGAGAGAAGGTAGAGCCGCCAAATGCATTGCGAGCACCGCCCAGTTGGGTTTTCATCCTACGGCCACCACCCATCTGCACCTTCAAAGGTTTTGGCGCTGGTTCTTCTTCATCATCGTCGAATAGAGTCTTGTTCCCGCCACCGAGCACCTTGCGCTTCTTCTTTCGCCCATCCGCGTCATCAGCATTATGCTTCAACAACGCGGGAACAGGGTTAGACTTCAATAGCCCGGGCATCTTCTTAGGCTTCTCAGAAGGCTCCTCCACTGTCTCACCAGCGTCAGCTTCCTCGCTAACCATAGCAAGCTTGCCAGAAGCCTTTGTTGCCTTGGTCTTCCTCTTCGCCTGCACAGGCATGTTCTTCTTTGTCGTGGGCGCATCGTCCAGAACCTTTCTTGGTCTACCTCGTGCCTTTTGAGCCTTTGGTTCTTCCACCTCTTCAGCGCTGACATGATCATCGGCCTGTCCATCTGATGCCGAAGCTTCCTCTACTGGTTCAATGGACAGTGAGTCTCTAGCCTCTGCGACTTCCTCCTCTTCAAGTGGCGCAGGCTCCGGTGATTTGGTGGATTTGCCGGTTGGTGAATGAAGCTCACTCGGCTCGTCCGAAAGGTTGTCTGATAAATTCTTGGAACGGTTCAAGAATGGCGTGATGGAGAACGTGGACTTCTCCATCAAGGCTCGTTCGGCGCCTCGTTTCTTCAATGGGCGCCGAAGAGTGGCTTCGTCTGGGCCAGGAGTTCCGATGCTAATATCCTCCAGGCTAATATCCTGAGCTCGTCTTTTTCCTATCGGCTGTTCCTTGGAGAGGGCGTGCTTCTTATTCGACTTGTTGTTCGCCACGATCTTGTGGGCTTCCTCCAATTCGGCACGGCAAGACTCAAGCTCGGCTCGTGTGTCCTTCAGGTCGGTTTGTGTCTTCTTCAACTTGCTTCTGGTATCTTCAACGCGCTCCTCTGCCTGTTCCTTTTCCCCACGGACTTCCCGTAGCTCTCTGTTGTGTTCTTTCTTGAGCTTCTCCAATTCTCTCTTGGCTTCTTCGAACTTTTCCTTCCACTCGTCGTTGTCTTGGCTCTTTGATTGAATGCGCTGTTTTGATTTCTTCTCGTTCTCTAGCTCGACTTCGACTGAGCTGAGTTGGCGTTCTAGATCCTGCTTCTGGGCGATAACGGCGCGATGGTTTTCGAGCTGCGATTGAAGATGCTCAAGCTCGGGTTGAATCTGATCAAGTTTACGGCTGAGAGCGAGTTTCTCTTGCAAGACTTTGCTTGAGTCTTGTCTGAATTCGTTTAATGAGTCGATTTCGGTCTGGTATCCGGTTAGATCAGTGTTTGTCAAACATCTGAGAACACTTTCACTTACTTTGAGGTCCCCTAGTGCATTGCCTTGTTTTTTAAGTTGTGTATCCTGAGCCTTGAGTTTCGACTTGGCTGTCTTGAGCTCAGATTGAGTGTCGTTACTCTGTTTGGAGAGCTGCTTGACAAGAGCATCCCTCTGGACTAGTCTGTCTTTGAGCGAAGCGTTCTCATCGCGCAGCGACAACAATCGAAGTTTCAGTAAACGAGCTTCCTCGTCGCGGCCTGTCAGATCCATCTGATGCACATCGCTTTGGTGCTTCATTTCAAGCTCGCTAATTCGAGCTGCGCGCTGTGAGGTTACAGTCAGTATCGTGCTAATGTCAACCATGTCATAACGCGCATAGCTACCTCGCTGGACCTGGCCTTCTTCATCGTGGATGTAAAAGTGCTTGATCGAATCAAAATTAAGGGGACAAAGAACAGAACTGAAGTTTTGATATATACAAAACGTCCCTCATATGAACGGGTTGATAACAAAGTGGGATGAATTAACGGATATTGGGAAACCAGCCAAAGTCTGTGTTTTGCTACCGCCGGGGACTCCCAGGCAGTAGCAGTAAACAATATGCTGTATTGGGACTAGCGTCAGAACTGCCGTTAGCTCTTCCACGTGATAAGATAGCGATAGGTCTCACCCAATGACGCTGCCACCCCCCACCAGGATGCTGCAGTCGATTAGCTGACTAAGGCTCTTTGCATCAGAGGCCACCTCAGCTTCAGTTCAATAGCTCCAGCTTCCTGTGTAAAGTAAAAGGTGTAGGTAGTAAGTAAAGGTAGCTTCGACAGCCACCTTGCACTTCTTTTGCAACCGGATTTCTTGGCCAATTGGCCTCTTTTTTCTATCTCTCTGATCGACAATCCCCGAATTGTTCTTCTGTCACAATGCGCTTCCTCCATTCGCTCCTCTCCTTCGCCTTGCTTGCGACAGGTGTCGTGGCCGCTAAGAAGTCCTCGGCCGAGCGATTCAACGATTTCCACGCCAAACAAATCTCGACGCCTATCAAGCTCAAGGACTCCACGTACAAGTCTTTGACATCCACCCCTCGAGATTACAGTGTCGCTGTTCTCCTCACTGCTGCCGATGCACGATTTTCCTGTCAATTATGCCGCGAGTTTCAGCCCGAATGGGACCTGCTGGGCAAGAGTTGGAACAAAGGCGACAAGGCTGCTGAGTCCCGATTGATTTTTGGCACGCTTGATTTCGTTGACGGCAGAGATACCTTCATGTCGGTATGTTGATACGAGATATCCCGAAATGTAGCTTGATCGCTGACTTATAGTAACAGCTTGGTCTCTCCACTGCTCCTGTTCTGCTCCTGTTCCATCCTACCGTCGGTCCTCATGCTTCGACCAAGAAGGAGCCCGATCGCTATGACTTTAACACTGGGTGAGTGGCATGTGAACGTGTTAGGAACAGCAATGGACTGACAAACCCAGGCCCGCATCCGCCGAACGAGTTCAGTCCTGGCTCGCTCGCTCCCTTCCTGACCGACCTCATCCCAGCGTCAAGCGGCCTGTCAACTACGTAGGCTGGATAGTCTCCATCACCGCTGTGCTTGGAGTCCTTACCGCGGCTGTCGTTGCGTGGCCCTACGTGTCTCCCATTCTTCAGAGCCGCAACCTCTGGGCTGCAATCTCCCTTATGGTCATCCTGTTGTTCATCAGTGGTCACATGTTTAACCACATCCGCAAGGTCCCCTATGTTACTGGCGATGGACGAGGTGGAATCAACTATATCGTTCCTGGCTTCCAGCAGCAACTCGGCCTGGAGACTCAGATTGTGGCAGCCCTTTGTATGTGTTCCCATTCTCTCAAATTGCGTACTATGCTAACCAGCCTTTCCAGACGGCACATTGTCATTCTGTGTCATCACTCTCGCTATCAAGGTCCCGCGAATTGCTGATGCTAAGACCCAACAAGTCGCTGTTATCGCTTTCGGTGGCGTTCTGTTCCTTGTCTACAGCTTCTTGTTGAGCGTATTCCGTGTCAAGAACGGCGGATATCCATTTTCCCTGCCACCTTTCATGTAAAGGGCTCAAAACTCAGGGAGCAGCGACTATTATGGGCGCGGATATGGCTCGCCGTGCCGTAATGAATGTCGCCATCCATCTTTAGGTGAAACTTTCACAATTGAGCCAGCAGGAAAAACAAAAGCATTTCAGGTTATGTAGAGGCGATTGGGGAAATAGAATAACCAGTTGTCCATTGCCAGTCAGGGGCTTAAGTATCGGCACCAAATGATCGCCCTCATAATGATATCCCAAATGCCATGCATGAAATAGGACCCTGGCCGAGTCATATACAATACTAGACCTATAGTGAAGTGTGTTTGATATCCCGAATTGTGAAAGTATTGTCCAACTTGCTGTTGGGTCATGATCTTATATTGCAGAATAGCCATTTTCACCCTCGCAAATCACGATAGCCTATGTTATATCATATCTTTCAGATGCTTATGCTACTGAACTCATGTTCATCACAAGCACATTGGTAACAGGGGACAGCGACATTACATCAAGCAAACGTTGAGACATCACTGGAAGCTATAACATAATTTGAAAACTCGAGTTCTTTATTGGAGAACAAAAGGATGAATCCCGGTAATTTCAGGGGCTGCCTATTTCCAGCAAATGCGTTATGCCCTCGTCAGATTTGTAGTCGCCCCCCTTCCTTTGCATCAATAAAGACCAAACGAGGAAGCCAACCTATTGACGCCCCACCAATGATCTACCTTCTTCCGCTCGCCTTCGTCACCACGCCTCTTTTTTAAGGATGGGCAAACTATGCCCTCGACATGACACCCCAGGCACGGATGATGTTGTCAGTGTAACCAGCGAACAGAGTCTGGCCATCAGCAGACCAAGCCAAGCTGACACACTCGGGCTCTCGGCTCTTCTTGCCGGCAGCGGGGAACTCAGGCTTGAGCTCATCAACCTTGCTCTTCTTCTCGAGATCGAAGATGATGATGCTGCTGGCAGTAGCAGCGCACAGCCAGTATCGGTTAGGGGAGAAGACAAGAGCGTGGATCTCGTCGTTGGCGTTGAGGGAGTAGAGGTGCTTGGACTCGTTAAGATCCCAGAGCATGGTGGTACCGTCCTTACCACCGGAGGCGCAGAGGGAGCCGTCGGGGGAGATGGTGACGGTGTTGATGTAGCCGGTGTGACCAATGTGGTCAGTCTGGAGCTTGCAGGTGGAGAGCTCCCAAACCTAAACAGGGTGTTAGAGTCTTGTCTAATACATTCTTTTGTAGGCATAAAAGGCTGTGGTAAACTGAAAAATCAGGGCAATGGTGAATAGTGGTCTCATGGCCTGCGAAAACAGGCTCTGAAGTAGCAAATACTTGGGTTGCAAACATCATGTGAAAAATTGGCTAGGAGAGTATGGTAGTCTGTACTGACCTTGACAAGCTTGTCCCAGCCAGCGGAGACGATGACGGGGTTCTGGGGGTTAGGGCTGAAGCGGACGCAAGAAGCCCACTCGGTGTGGCCCTTGTCGGTGATGGTGTACTTGCAATCACCGAGGGTGTTCCAGAGCTTGATGGTTCGGTCACGAGAACCGGAAACGATCTGGCGGTTGTCGGCGGAGAAGCTGACGGAGAGGACGTCGTTGGTGTGGCCGACAAATCGTCGAGTGGTGGTACCGGTAGCAAGCTCCCAGAGACGCAGAGTCTTGTCCCAAGAGGCAGACAGAGCGTAGGCACCGTCGGAGGAGATAACCTGTTTCCAACAATCAGCCGAATTCTTGATTCCTTCTGCCCGCCGGGGCGTTGTCGTTTTAAGGCGGGGCACTGGGTGAACGTACACAGTCCGAGACGATGTGGGAGTGGCCGTGAAGAGATCGCTTGGGGTAACCGTACTGGGTCTCATCGCGGGTGAGGTTCCAGATGATCAGGGTCTTGTCTCGGGAAGCAGACAGGAGCATGTTGGGGCTGTTGAACTGTTAGTTGCATGGCCTTGAGGAGCTGCGGTTTTGCGATCTTTGACATACTTCTCCATGGAGGTAGCCAGGCTGGTGACCCAGCCATTCTGTTAACAGTCAGCCTTCAATCCTATATCTCCAAGATCCCATTTCCTTCAATGATGCCGACTCAGCATCTCGTTATGAAGCGGCTCAACCGACGACACAGTCGCGACACAACAGTCGGCATCGATGAAAACAGGGTTGATGGGGTTCGACGTACGTGGCCCTCGAGGGTTCCCTTCAAGATCAGTTGTTCGGCCATGCTTGCGGTGACGAGGCGATGCAGAGGATCAAGGTGCGTGAAGGGGAAGAAAGAGAGAAATCAAAGGCTGTTCTGCAAAACCTAGGCCGAGTCGGATGGGAAGGCAGTTGCGTCGGTCGTTCCTGCCTTTGATTTTTAAAAAGTGTGGGATTAGGGCCTTAAGCTCCACTTTGGGATTAGCGGGGTGCGAGCGACAGGCGAGGTATGTATCAATTCTCAGGTTCGGGTGTGGTTTTTCAGCTGCGTTTGATCGATCGTGGCGCAGAGGTGTGGCTGGTGAGTTTCGTGTTGAATCTTGACTGTATTTTTCAACATTGCAAATGTGATGAGCCAATCAATGTCTGCCGGGAGTTGTCAGTACATTACAACTCTTTCGAGTCAATTTTGTCGATGTTTCAGTACAATTATAAGATGCATGGAACTGGATTGATCGTCATGGATAGAACGGTGACTGTAGGTTGATATGATCAGCATGCACATGCAAGATCAGTCTGCCAATCAACTCGAACTGTTAAACATTCAAGTCAGTAATCTTCTCAAGACATCATAGGGGTATACGCACGTTCAGTCGCATTGCATGCATTCTTCTCTCAACTCAGAACAAAGCCGTACACGCATGTGGGTGTGGGATGATATCCTCATTGGGCTCGATTCGCTCTCGTTCGCTTATTCTACATCAGTATTTGTTCTATCCTCATTCCAAATCTCAGGAAGAAGACCAATCAGAAAGAAAAACAAGACAAGTTCAGTAACGCCTTACGCCATCCGACCAGTACCATTATGGGAGTATTGGGGTATCATGATGCCATCTTCTCCTTCCTCATGCCGCCTTTTTGCTTGCTAAAGCAGCTGAGCGCTTGCCAGCTCTTGGGACTTCCTTTCGTGAGAAGAGCGCTTCTCCGTTGACGATCATGCTATGGTCCGCGATCTCCATCTGATCAGTGTTCTCCCCTCTGCCTTCCGTTGCCATGAACCGTTTCATCGTGGATTCCCAAAGCCGAAATCTCTCTTTTCCATGTGTATCACGTTCCACCAAATTTTTCACTTCTTTCTGTTTTCGCATCTTGGATGCTCGTACTAGCCGTCTGAGAGCGTCCTCACCCTGCTGAGCTGTTCTGGCTGCCTCTTCGCGTATCTTCTTAGAATCCCGGATGCTGGTATCCTCTTGGGGAGTGAATTTGTACGTATGTTTGCTGGGGAACTCGGGGAAAGAAGACGGGACGTAATCTTTCTCGTCTTTGTCAGGCTGTCCACTAAGTTCCTCGCCCAGTAGCGGTAATGTCGTGTATGCGTCGAGGTCTTCGGGCAACACATCAACGTAACCGGGAAACGCTTGTGCTTTGGGAACAGGTGGGTTCAAGTGTGGTTTCAGTGATGAGACACTGACGTTGTGCCGTCGTAACGCATGTTCGAAGTCGGTAGGTATGGGGTGCTCACGGCGAGCGGCCAAAGCGAGAGTTTTCGCAGCTTCAATCATACCCTCCAAATCTGATATGGGTCAGTAATCATGCGCTGCTTATGTAGAATCGAGGCGTAACTCACACGTCTCGACCATCCCTGTGAAGCTTTCCATTGCTTCAGGGCTTGCTCCCTGAAACCCATCGTGATTGAGGACCATCGCGATCGAACGTTGAAGACCTGTTCTGGCTTGATAGTGCGGATTCGGTACCAGAGCAGCGACCGAACTGATCTCATCGTCCTCCAGTCGTATCACCTCATTTTCAGATTCTTCTAGCCGAGGGCGCTTCAGATCGGGCTGTTGCTCATCGACGGGTGATAAGCTTCGCTTGGGCGTCATTGTGAAGAGGTTCGCAAGCGTGTGCTTCGCGACGCGATGCAGGCGAAAGAATCAGGATTAAATCCGCTGGTTTCCCATCGATAACTGTGACTTTGCGACGCCTAGCAATTGTATCGTAGTGGCAATCGGTAATGCATGCGAAAGGTACAGGAGACCAGGGAAAGGTAGCTGAATTTGTTATGGATGAATTAGTGAGGCTGAAGGCACGTTCGCGCATGGATGTTATCGGATGGAGCTGTTGCAAGGAGGTGCTAAGCTTTGTTGGTAGCGCCTGGAGAAACCCCGGGTTATTCGTCAATATTCAAGGAGGTCCACCCGCCGCTAAGAGCATAAAAGATGAAATAATTTGGTCATCTTATGTGAGTTTAACAATGCACTTAGACTACTTTATTTTGACGACCTAAGTCTTGGAGGATAATTCTGATGGCGCCTTAGAAGATAACATTTTTTGTCTTGAATTGATTGTACAATTTCTATGTTTCATAGTCTTACTATCTTGGGCTTATACTCACGCCATGGAAATCATCTAGGTTGGCATATCACTTTGACATCTTGTGATCAAGGGTCTAAAGGCATTCCTAGTATCGACGTAGAACACAGCGACGTAGGAAAGATTAATATTGATGGCTACTGGCAGTAAACGAATAGGATGGGTGAGCCAACGGTTGTGTTCAGAGTTACAATCAACAATCTGACACATCATCTTGCCATGTTGCTTTTATCTTATTTTAAGAGGAATTACTTACGATATATTAATGTACTGAAGGTGTCAAATTGCGTCACCCAACTTCTGCTATATTATGTGCCGTGTGCGACATTATTGCCAGTGCAGGTAATCAGTAAGGTTCTAGACCGATAGATCGGCAAAGGCCTGGTCTCTGGGCATGCTAGCCCAAGTACTGTACTTGCTTATACCGCTAAGTTCCTCGATACTCGCAGCATAGCCCACCTGACAGACAAAGTCATGATGGGCCATCACGTACTGTTGTACTTTTCTTATGCATGTCGCTGCATGTGTAGTCTAGGCACTAGGTTTACGTACATATCAGAACGACCACTTTGACCGACAGTTTGAAGCAAGTCGGTAAAATACGGGTTCAATATTACGAATACTGTTGGTGATTACCTAGGTACCTTCAGTTACTGTATCGTCTGGTTGCAGGGTTTCCAGCTCTAGGTTACTTACTGTAGGCACTTAGTCAATATCACTCGAGCATCCATGTCCAAGCGTAGGTTCTGCTGCCTGATGATCCTGATCTGTTCTGTCATGTTGCCCTAACTCACTCGGCGTGTGGTTAGTGTCAGATACTGTAGGCACCTTAAGTTGTAAACTGTATTATCACAGGCAGTAAAACAGGTTATTTAAACCAGTTAGTCTAGGAGGCAACGGACATTTCTTTCACGCTTATCCATCGACATACAATTATTCTAAACTCTGGCCTACCCTGCAGATCGGAATTCAACTCCAGCGACATCAGAATAGGATTGACGTATCCGTATAGTACCGGACTTAGACAACCTTGAGACAAGACCCTGATCGTCTTACCCCCCTGCCCTAACTAAGGTACCTAAAACCCTCAATATCAAAGTTAGTCCCACCCGTCACAAGGAAGGGCGGGTTGTTTGAAGCTTTGCTTTGCTTTGATCTGATCTGCTCTGCTCTGCTATACATAACTTAGTTGATTGAAAGCTGGACTTTCACGGTTCATCTTGTCAAACCACCCACTTCCCTGTCTGCCTACCTGTCTATTCATTTATATGTTTACCTTTCTATATCTATCCTATATTACTCGACTTTCACATTCTACCTTCACGCATCGTTATTCATCATGTTCACTTTCGATCAAGCTGCATTGCCGCAGATCACAACACGCAAAGCACTCATTGCAGTGGATTTCCAACACGATTTTATCTCTCAAGACGGTGCCCTGCATGTCAATGAACCGGAAGGATTTGTTGAGCGAACTGTCAAACTATCAGATGCATTCCGAAGTGTAGGTGACGTTGTTTGGGTTCAGTCTCAATTCAGCGAAACTCGACATGCACCAGAGGAAGATATTGTTCTCAGCGACAAAGCGCCCAAATCATCACAAAGTTCTTCACGAGGCCGGTCAACTGTTCCAGAGAAGGTCGTTGAAACTGTTGGCCCGCCAGACAAGGAAGCTTTCCTCAGCCATCAAGAGGCTGTATGCGTCAAAGCTGACACCCCGGGCTGTCAGATAGCATCTGCTGTTCAAGACTCAATGCAAAAGACAGACGCAAAGCTGTTCAAGTCTCATTACTCGGCCTTTCAGTCAACCCATCTACTGCGTGTCTTGAGAGCCAAAATGGTCATGGAGCTTTTCATCTGTGGATCCTTGACCAATGTTGGCGTATATGCTACAGCTCTGGACGCTGCAGGACATGGCATGGCTATAACCATCGTCGACGACTGCTGCGGCTATCGTACCGAGTCTAGGAAGAGTGCGGCCATAGCATCCATAATAGAACTCACTGGGTGTGAAATTGCTTCATACGATGAGGTTATGGAGGTCATCCAACCGAAACCAAAATCGAAACCAACAAAGTCTCGAGGTGCCAAACCGTCCGCCTCATCGTCAAGTTTGGAAAAGCCACGAGCTGCCAAGCCAGATTCCAACAAAGCGAATGATCGCAAGAAGAGCACCACGCCTGATTTTGTTAAAGATATGACAGGTCTGCGGCTGGCTTCAGATTCACCAAGTCCCGCGGACTCATCAACCAAATCCGAGGCAAAGGGGCTGCCGAAAAGCACAACTGAAGATCGTGACACAAAAGACAACAAAAAAACAGAGATTACAAAGACTGATGGAATAAATCAGGCCACAACTGGCGAGACATCCAATGGAACACTAGCCAAAGATTCATCTACTGCTGAAGTCAAGACCAAGAATGTAGCCGAAGGCAAACCAGACAAAGCGATACAGCAGAGTACCGAAGAAGCATCTACCAGCAACCCGCAGCCTCCAAAGAATTCTAGCAAAGACAACGTTCAAGCTGTTGACGCAAAAGCTCCAGCAGATAAAAGACCAAGCGAGTCGAAGCCCGATTCAACGACGGCCCAGAAGGATACCAAGCAAGAAGAACACACCGATGAGACCGCAGCGCCAACAGATGAGTTGCAAGAAACCCAAAAGGTCAAGAAGCCAATGGCGAGCCATGACAATAGCTTCCAACAGAAAGGCCTTTGTGAAGGAGATACTGATATCATCGAGAATGTTCTGCCTGATTCTTTACTCGACGGCATCTTTAACAAGCTGCGTGACGAGGTTCAATGGCAGCGTATGTCCCACCAAGGAGGGCAGGTTCCACGACTCGTCGCCGTGCAGGGCGAGATTGGTCCAGACGATAGCATCCCAGTCTACCGTCATCCATCCGATGAATCCCCACCACTACTGCCATTTTCCCCGACCGTTCAAGCCATCAGGGCTGAGACGGAGAAACACTTAGGTCATCCCTTGAACCATGTGCTGATCCAGTATTACCGGGATGGCAACGACTACATTTCCGAGCATAGTGACAAGACCCTGGATATAGTCAAGGGATCTTATATCGCCAACGTGAGCCTAGGCGCCGAGCGAACCTTTACTTTCAGGACGAAGAGGAAGGACAAAGATCCGGCTCAAGAAGGAGCTGCATCGCCAGCAGACTCAAAGAGAACGACCCAGCGCGCCAAACTCCCGCACAATTCTTTATGTCGACTAGGCTTACGCAGCAACATGAAGTGGTTGCATGCTATTCGCCAAGATAAACGATTAAAGAAAGAAAAATCCGAGGCTGAACTGGCCTATGAGGGAGGCCGCATATCTCTGACGTTCCGTCATATTGGAACATTCCTGAACCGCGAGGAGACTCTTATCTGGGGCCAAGGAGCGAAAGCCAAGACCCGAGAAGATGCTCACCCAGTCATTAACGGCGAATCTTCCGAAGCTATCGAGATGCTGAAAGCTTTCGGAACAGAAAATCATGCTACAGAGTTCGACTGGGATGCGTACTATGGCAAAGGCTTCGATGTGCTGCATATGAGCAATGCACCTCGTTTCTTTGCCTGCCGCGACCCAATCGTCAATATGCGCATAGTTTTAATGTTGGCCGAATTTGGCGTAAATTACGCAAAGGGCAGTATAACGACAGGATCTGAATCGCCGAACTCTGACAACCTCGTGGTCAAGTTTTCAGACAAGGATAAATCTATCGTTCAAGGTGATTTTGCTCTCATGATGTATTTGGATGCCCGCTATGGTATGGGAAGACCAGGCAGTACTCCACAAGCTTCTAGCGATCTCGCCGTCCGACTCACTCGCTTCCAGCGTGCCATGACCTTATTAGATACCTGGCACAACCTGCCCAAGATCGATGACAATGGCAAGCGGGATCTCAAGTCTCTTAGACAGGAACTTGAAGCTTGGGATGGTTTCGTGGGAGAGGATGAACACCCTTTTATTGCCAGTATGGAGATGACGCTGCCTGATTTTGCAATTTGGCCAGTCCTCCACAGCATGGTTGGAGAAACAGGCCTTGATGCTTTGGATGGATTAAAGAATCTCCAAGAGTATTACAAAATGGTAGGGGAAAGGCCAAGCACAAAGAAAGTGCTTGGCAAGGAGTAGAAGACAATTTTCGATAGCTCATAATAGATATTCGGACGTGTTAGAGTATGAGATATAATTTGTTTATTTCCAGCGATGTAGTTGCATTGTGGAAATTGCTATGCTGGCGAACCAATATCTATTTCGTGTCAATTATTCAATCTCCATGAACTGAGAGCTTCCACAGTCACAAATATCACATTAGAAAACAGTAGAATACAAATGAGCCATGGCGAGGGATGCGATGAAGTCAGGAATAAGATGGGTATGTACAGTGATATGTGCTATACGCAACTCTCCCCGAGCGGCGTATCATAGGTAGATCCAGCTAAAGAATTGTTTGTGCTGACCCCCCGCCATGGGTCAGATGGTTCGATTCGGTGTATTATCCAAACGCCTTTGAACTAACTGATTGCCAGTTGAGCGTTATTGCGACGTGCTCCATGGCAGAGGGTATGTGCCTACCCAATCCTCAACCTCACTTCGCAGCTGGACGATTTCGGATTGTGTCTCCCCATCGCCGAGGTGCTCTAGGAATACCTTGATTTTACCGGGGCTCTTGTCGCCCTTCTCCTCAGCCACCTTTCGGGCAGCCTTATCAATACGGGCAGCGATAGTGACGGCACGATCAACAACATCGGCGACGCGAACAAAGTCGTCCTCATTAAAGCCGCGAGTGGTCATGGCCGGTGTACCCATACGAAGGCCACCAGGAACCAGTGCTGAACGGTCTCCAGGGACTGTATTCTTATTGGCCGCAACACCAACCAATTCCAGTACACGCTCTACTCGGCCCCCGTCAATGCCTTGAGGTTTCAGGTCGGCTAGGACCAAGTGGTTGTCTGTTCCTCCACTAACAAGCTTATAACCCAACCCCCCCTTTCCTTTGGGCTCACTCAAGCGTTTCGCAAACGCTTTAGCATTCTTCAGTACTTGAGTCTGATATGCTTGGAATTCAGGAGTTTGGGCTTGCTTGAGAGCCACGGCGAGAGCTGTGATGGTATGGTTGTGGGGACCGCCTTGGTGGCCAGGGAAGACAGAGTTGTTGATTGGGCCTTCAAGGTCGTATAGGATATCCTCCTTTGTTTTAGGATGCTGTTTTCGAACGCCTTTCCTGTAGAAGATCATGGCACCTCGAGGTCCTCGTAAACTCTTGTGGCTAGTCGTGGTTACAATATCTGCATGTGCAAAAGGTCCAGGTATAACCTTAGCTGCAACTAAACCCGAGATATGGGCAATATCAGCAAGAAGGTAGGCGTTAACCTTGTCACAGATCTCTCGCATACGCTGATAGTCGATAAGACGGCTATATGCACTTGCGCCAGCAACGATAATTTTAGGTCTGTATATGCTTGCCATCTCCTCCAGTTTATCATAATCGATGTATCCAGTAGTTTCGTTCAATCGGTATGGTAGAGTTTCGAAGTATTTTGAGATGGCTGAAATCTTCTTGGTCGGTGTTTGGTAACCATGTGATAGATGACCACCATGCGGTAGGTCCAGGCCCATCAAACGATCATGTGTGTTGAGTAAAGCGGAATAAACGTAGAGGTTGGCGGGTGCACCGGACAGAGCTGACGAAGATAATCAGCATCACTGGAAGACCTAGAAAGTACGAATTCTGTTCCTATTTACCAACCTTGAACATTGACCCCCCATTGCTTTGGGTCAAGGCCGAACGATTCCAAAGCGCGATGTTGGCAAAGTCTTTCGGATTGATCAATGAATTCGTTTCCACCGTAGTACCGAGCGCCTGGGTATCCTTCCGAGTATTTGTCTGTGAAGCTTGTTAGCCTTCCGAGTTGCTGTAGATGCATCTGCCTTGGTCGTCAAAGCTCACTTTGCATCACACTACCGAGTGCATCGAGCACAGCCTGGGAGGTAAAGTTCTCGGAAGGAATTAGGTTTATGAAGTGTTTCTGTCGGTTTTTCTCCTGCCCAGTTGATCAATAAAGGAGTCCTGCGACGAAATCCCGTTATCAAGATAACTAACCTTCTCGATAATGTCGAAGACGGCGGGGTCAGCTTTGTTCAGGTGGGCTGAGAGAGCCTGTGAGAGAACACGCAATTCGTTAGACCGTAGGCTTATTGTATAAATGCAATTGAACAAAACGCACTTGTTGTTGATCCTCCAAGGTCAAAGATGAAGCCGGACGAGTACATGTTGCGGATACGACGACTGGTTTCGCAATGCGTCGCAAGACACGCGAGGTGCCTCTCACGCCTGTGAGAGACATGGCGGAGTGTAGCTGTCGGATGGAAGGCAAATCGACAATAACAGCGGAGGAGGAGAAGAAGAGTGGCTGTTGAAGTATTCACCAAAGACCAAACACGAATTGACGATGTGGTTGTGACTATTCAACGGCGCGTTCGCTCAGGACGTCATCGACTGATACGATGCGATGGTATGGGCTTATTTAGTGCCGACGAGGTAGCGGAGATGGAGGTGGAGGAAGTCCGGGCAGGGCCGAGACTCGAATGATACCCAGGCATAGGCTCAATGCCTTTCATTCAGGCCAACAGCCAGTACCTGCGTAGGATGTACCTACCTGCTAAGCTCCCCTGTTTATGCTGTGCTCAGCGCTTGACATGTCCAGAGCACCTGCTGTTTACGCAACCGCTCCAGTGGGGCTGGGATACGCATGGAAATCCAGTACCATCAAACCAAGTACTGTACTGTGCATCTCGATAACATCCATCCATCAGATGGACCCAACCTCAATCCAACCCTTGTGGTTACCATCAAGTCCTAGCCACAAGTATTGCTGTGGCGGTGATCGAGGTATATAATGAATGAAATGACCCTCCTCTTATTCCCTTTCCTTTTCCCTTCTTTATCAACTAAATTGGGCGTGATGTGACCGCTAAGACAGCAAATTGGTTCATCCGCTTCGGCGGGAGCATGCTGAGATGCCCTGGCACAAACTCACCACTCATGAGGGGCCAATATGAAGGAATCTGATCCAACTTTAGTTGATCTTAACCTTGTCTTCTATCACTATCTTTTTCACCCTCATTCTAGTTAGGTAGTTAGCATTCGCTTACGTAGTTGATTTGTCTCCTGCCGGCAACCCCAGCCTATCGGGGAACAGATGCTGTCCTCAATTCGTGATTGCTTCTATGCCTTATGACATTCGAGACGTGATTTTATGCTACTGAAACCGCCATCTGTGAAATGAGGGGAAGATGTTTCGCGATGTTGCGAGCAAAAATCGAGGCTTACAAAGGTGTGGCCCGCGAGGTGGGCCTTGATCACATTCGCTAATCGATTCGACAATGCAAACCAAACGTGACATATGGGACTTCAGATGCAAGTCCAACGCACACATTATTTTCAAGACTGGCAGTACTGTTGCGGTGATGAGCAAAACAATTGCTCTCATGACAAGGTCGTAAATGGGAAAACATCCAAGCATCCGAGCATCATCGATTCCATTTTTAAATGCTACGTGCCTGAACCCCGCCGGTACAAGTGTAGAAACCAGAAGGGCATAAAAAAAGACCCAACCCGCAGACTCCGTATACAGCCTCCTCTCAAGACCGAAATGTTGTCGTTGTCCACTAGGCTTACATTTACTCCTCGGCAAGGAGAGCATTTCGCTTCGCCGCCGCACGCTCCTGCTTGCGCTCGCGGGCAGCCTTGTTCTTCGCACGCTTGGCATCCATCTCCTCCTGAAGGGCAGTCTCGCGGGCCTTCTCAGCCTTGGCACGGTGAATCTGTAAATCTCCATGTCAGCAGGCATCCCTCGTCGTGACCCCGGTGATGGGGTATCTTGATGGATAGGACTAAGACGTACGTGCTCAACGAGGGCACGCTTGTGCTTGAAGGCGTTACCCTTGCTGCTGTGGTACAGCTCGTGGTAGAGGTGCTTGTCGATCTTTCCGCTGGCACGGTACTTGACCAAAAGACGGCGGAGGACTCGGAGGCGGCGCATCCAGAGGACCTGGCTGGGCATACGGGCATCGGCGGTACCCTTACGCTTACCGTAACCACGGTGTCGGCCCTCTCGTCGGGCGAGGTTCAGCTCGCGGGCGCGCGATCGAGAGTGCTGGGTGACGGGCTTTCGGATGATGAGGCCATCGGAGATGAGCTTTCGGATGGTCTGGCGAGAGTTGGCGTTGGAGATCTCGCTCTGCTCGTTGGGGTCGAGCCAGATCTTGCGCTTGCCACAGCCGATGACCGATGAGGCCAGGCGCTTCTGAGTTCGCAGGTTGACCCTGTAGTCGTAAAGAAAATTATCGATTAGCCACCAGTCTCCTCTGATATAATATGATGATGATAATTGGTGTTGAAGATTTTCCCAAGCACCGAGCCCGTGAACGAAGCCATCAAAAGCATTTGTTCCCAGCTCGTGTACTATTCCCAAAACTCCTTCTGCATCACATTCTCGCTCTTCTCATCGTTCGGTGACACTTACATCTTGATTGTCGTTAGTGGTGACGGCTGGCCCTCGATGAAAGTTGGATGAAGACAGAGGCGAGGGGTTGCAAAGAATGTTCAGATTTCGCTGTCTGTTCCGAACGGTGGGTGCGCTAACGAGGCGAGGCCCTAATCTCTGTGCACGTGACCGCGCCACAGAACGCTATTTTCTTGTCTACTTTACGTATTGTCTTTTTCGTTCCAATTGGCAAAAAATGTTTAGATCATTCATTTAATTTGGTCTTAACGTCTATTCGGAGTGTCTCCTCCCATGTGATGACGGTTACATATTGAACTGGTGTGCAGTTCCTGCCGTATTCACTAATCTTATGTTCAGGTAGTTAGACCATCGTGAATTTGGCTTGCGAGTGATGCATCATCAAGATGAGTAGCTACCTATCTGGTGGAACAGTTCGACAACGACTATGCTTTTCAAAAAGTAGCCCGGTATGGGTCACATTGGGAAATTTATGACTAGAGCTTGACTCGACGAATGTGTTTGGAACGGTTCTTGCAATTAGTTTCTTTGCTGAACCATTTATGACCCCACACGAATCGTGCTGATCCCATCAATCGATCTATCAACACGACATCGTTTTACTTTATTTGAGGTTTCAAGGGTAAAAAGTAATATTGTTGGGCGAGAAGTGCTTCATAATATATCGATCATTCACACTAACTACCTGTGGAACTATGTATATGTGATAGTCCAGCTACAAGCACTATTCACTTTTGTATGTCGCCAGACAACATGATTAAATCTTATATATTTGTCTGATTCATGCAATACGACAGACAACAACTCTTTATGGAGTATAAATTTACGAGAATGCTTCGCTGCCCACATCGACCTTGCCCACACTCCAGATTTCCTTCTCATCCTCTGCTTCATCGTTCGATAAGCCGAGCCCTCCTTGTCCACCCTCGGCTTCGCGCCTCTCGCGGGCTTGGGAACCAAGCCTCATCGCAACACGTTTGAAGTAGTCACCCATGCTTCTCTTGGTGTTAGGAGCAAGGTCTGCACCGGGACCAGCCATAAACTTATCAAAGATGCGGCTCTCCTCATCTGCCACATTGAACAGCTCCACAAATGCCGCTTCTGCAGCAAGTTTGACAGGAATAACGGGGTCTCGAACGCTGGCAAATATGGGTTGTGCGAGCAGAGCAACGTGAGGTCGGACCATTTCCATGTCTTTCCGGCTGACAGTACGAACCACGACAAGGGCAAGTCGACGGGAGTCGGTTGCATTGCCAGGCTGAATAACGGAAGCCAGAGCCTCAAAAATACCCTTTGTTGTCTCAAAGGTCTTAGCGGAATCCGAGAGCAGATACTTTCCAGTAGCAAGAATGCAGTTATCGGCGACAAAGACCTATTGGAAAGAATTAGTTTACTGGAACAAACAAACAAGAGTTCAGCTTGCTACTCACATTCTTGTTGGTGATACCCTGGCACAGCAGGTCGGGCAAGTCGGCCAAGGAGCTTTGAAGCAGAGCATCCGGGGACTCGGCCAGAACCGAGTTCAACGCGAGCACAGAGGAATGTGTAAAGTGTGTAGTGGCCACACGGTTCTTCAACAAGCCCAGAGCGGCTTCTTCAGGAACGTTCTTGATGAGTGCGCCCAGCAGCTTAGCGTTAGTGATAGTCATTGTCTCATCTCTCTCGTCTGTGTCCATATCGATGAGTGACAAAACAGAAGCTCGAGAGGCCTCGCCCATATTGGCACCTGCTTTGCTGATGACCTCGTACAGTGCCTTGAGCATAGCAGTTTTGACGCCGGCATCTGCTGTCTTGGATCCAGTGACAAGTTCAGCAATGAGGGGATCAATACGCGGTGTATACTTGATCAAGGTTCCGAGCGCCTTGGCAGCTCGTGTTCTCAATGTCTCACTGGATGGATCCGCAAGGGATTTGGCGAATGTGCGCTGGAGCTGAGGAAGGAAAGGCTTCAAGGCGGCAGGCATCTTGTCCAGTAGGTTGTTGAGGGTCAGGAGAATTGCCGACTTGACCTCAGTAGCACGCTCTGAAACGACTCGGATCAGGGGACCAGTAATCTGGGTCACGAATGGCTTGAGAGAGGCCTCACTTGTCCTGTCAATGATATCGGAAATACCCAAAGCAGCCTGGACTCGCTGATCGGCGGTACCGTTCATGAGACCCTGCAAGAAGATGGGCAGAATGGCATTGATGCCCTTTGGTAGCTCGAAACCGCGCAGGTTCGCCCCTGCGACACCAACGCGCTGGAGGGTTTGACGTGTTGAGATAACAAGTGACTCCATCTCCTCCTTCCGAAGCTTCTTAGTGAAGGCACTGAGAGCTGTCCAGGAAGCCTTGACAACATCGGTGTCTCTATCGTCAAACGAATTGAGGAGGGAACGGATGATATCCTGGTTGTATCGTGAATAATCAACGCTGGCAGCCGCGAAGAAGTTACCCATGTGGTGTGCAGTAGCTGCTCGGCGACGGTGATCCTCGTGTTTGAGAAGCTGCAATAGAACGTTCATGACAGTATTGAGGCCGTCATATTCGTCAATGGACTGAATGACAGTGTCGAAAGACGTGGCCAGCTCTTCGCGGAGGCCATCCTCCTTGCAATTGATCTCGTTATCCATAAGAGAATTGATAATATTCGGCAGACGACGGTTCATTGCAGGACCAGCCACCTTGGATAAGGAGGCAAGAGCCTTGGCATCGAATGACGAGATGGGAGGAGTCGTGAGTGTTGGTATAAGGTTCGGCAAGATAATGTTTGATCGGGTTGTTTCAGTAAGCAGCGTAAGAAGAGCTTGCAGAGCGTTGTCCGCTTCGCCCTCGGAACGCAAGAGGTTGAGAAGGAAGGGAAGAACCTGATCGACTGCTCGCTTGCCAAAGATTTGTTGAAGCGAATCGAAGGCCTCTGCTGCGGCTTCTCGAACATCTTCATCCGAGTCGGTAAGTGCTGTACGGACGACTGAAATAAGGGTCTTCTCGTGGTCTTCGAGAGCCTCAGGGGAAGCGGAAGAAATAAGTTCTCTCAACGCGAGACAGATACCCTGCTTGGCATCGACGTCGACAGACGTCTGCAGACCTTCCTCCAAAGTGGGAAGAAGACTTGATAGAACACCATCTCCAGCTTTTCGGATAAGCTCTCCGAGGGCATTGCTGGCGATGACCTTGTGCTCCATGTTGGAGCTTCCCAAACGTCGGATGAGAAGTTGGGTGAGGGTTGGCACAAGCTCCTTGAGGGTCCTGGGGCTGTGAACAAGGACCTTCCAGACAGCGATAGCGGCTGATCGAACCGCGCCAGCTGTATCGCATCGGCATACGTAAAGGGCTGATAGGATCTTGTTGCGCTTTTCTTCACCGAGGGTTTCCTTGAGAGATGCACCAGCCTCCTTAATGTTCTCGTCGTCTTCGATATCTTCAGCATCGGTACCGGCCTTGATACCGGTGAGGTTGAACAAAAGATCTCCAACGAGTTCGACAGAGCTGAGTCTGATTCTGTAGCTGTCATCGGCGAGACCGCGCTCGAGCTCTGGCAGCAGGAGATCGACAGCTCGAGCAGCGAAGTTCTTTACTAACAAACGGCCTGCTCGTAGTGCAGTTTCACGAATAGATTCAATGTCGTCAGCCAGACCAGCAAGAATAGGTGGTACAATGCGGCCCAGGTAGTTGGAAAAGCTGTTGCCGAAGCATACAGGAAGGAAGATGAAAAGGGACATGAAGCCCTCGCGGACTGCAGGTTTGGAGGACTCGACATTCTGGAGAATGGTTGGGAGGGTCTCCTCCAGTCTCGTCGTTCCCAGTCCAGCAAGAACCTCGCTGAGAGCCTGGGCAGATCCCAACCGGTCGCCAGCACCAGTGTCTGACTTGAGGGTCTGCATGAGACCGGGAATAAGATCGGGAAGCGTGTCTTCTCCAAGTTTCTCCACCAAAGAACCGAGAGCCCTGGAGGCTGTAGCTCGAGTGGTTGGTACCGGGTCAACAACGGCGACCTTGAGGCCAGCCACAAGCACAGGCAAGTGCATGATAACGTCCTTCTTCTCCGTCAAGTGAGCCAAGCTGCCAATGACTTGCGCTGCCTTGCGCTTGGTATTGGAACGATCCGCCAAACCGCGTTGCAAAATACGAGTGACCAGTGCCAGGGAGGGGGCATCGAGATAATGGACGAATTGAACCTTGATGAGTGAGTCCAAAGCCTCGTCTGTGTACTTCGTGGGATCGCTGAGAGCCTTGAGAATGATATCAACCAGGGACTTGATCTCGGGGTTGTTGATGACTTCACCAAATCTCTTCAAGCTTCGATTAGCTGCGGCTCTGACTTCCTTGTGACTGTCGTTGAGCACGCCGGTGAGAGGAGGAATGATGTCGGGCAAACTGTTGGCAAGCTGTTGAGGGTCTAGATATGCCATAGCACCGAGAAGGTCACATGCACCCTTCTTACTTCTCCATTGCTGTTCCTCTAGACCGTAAAGAAGCGTTGGCATGATCTTCTTGACACCGTAAGAGCTCAGTTTGGCAAAACATGCCTTGGCTGACGCCAGACAGGCATCTCGCACATTGGCATTGGCATCACCAAAGCCTGTCAGCAACTGAGGCACGATTTGGATCACATAAGGCTCAAAGACACGTCCGAGCATAGTGGAAAGAAGCTCGTACGCAAGCAAAGCAGCCTCACGTTGGTTTGCCTCCTTCTTGTTCTCCATAGCATCAGTGAGAGTTGAGATAATTCGGTATTCTCGTAGTGATGCAATGCCACGACCCATAACAAGTCCAGCCAGACCATACGCCGAACCTCGCTGGACGGCGTACTTCTTTGAGCTAAGAAGCTGCTCCATGATCTGACCGAAATACTTGGAGGATTGGTCTGGGCAGGCTTGAATGAGGGGAGGCAAGCATTCGGCAATAGCGTATTGCACTGTTTCAGAAGGCGTACTCAGAGTTGCCACTAGGCGATCAATGACAATAGGGATCTTGGGGTCACCAGGGCTCAGGTGACGAGCTAAAGCACCATACATGATGATGACAGCTTCGTTTACACGATCAGCTGCATCGCTGTTCGTGTCTGGCTGCTCCAAAGTCTGCTCAAACTTTGACATGAGTTGGTCAAGGATAGTCTTGCCGTGGATCTCGATTGCCTTGATTGAGGCATCCAGCATCTCACTGCGTACGGCTCCGTTCTTATCACCAAGAGGACCGGCGCTAATAAGGAAGCCAAACAATGGATCCAGCTGATTGGCATCAATAACTGAAGCGAGCTCTTTGAAAGCCGTTGCGATACCCTGCCGGCCCTCCCAAGGATCAGATAGATCCATCTTCTTTGGCATCCCGAATTCATCTAATTGTTGAACGCGGGGTTTCGCTAGCTCGGCATACGTAGACTTAAGTTGCTCGAGCACAGCTTCCAAAGTCCCCTGGTGAAGACTGACTGCTTCAGCAAGGGCGCGAGCAGTGCTGCGACGCAGCTGGCCATCCTTGCTCTCAAGAAAAGGTAGCAATCTCAATGGCACTGCCTCTGTAATTTCGAAGCCACTTTCCTCCAAGATTTCCCTACCCAAATCCTGATTCTCTTCCTCGTCGTCGTGAGCAGCAATCCATATCTCGTCGGAATGACCTAGTTCGCTCATATCGACTTCGGCACTGATCGATTGCAACACCGTAGATCTGACCCGTGTTTCGGGCACCAACGTACCCTTTGCCAAAACCATCATCTCCTCGGTATCCATGTTCGGAGCGATGCAGCGGCACATATCAGCAAAACAGTCTTTGAGGAGCTTGTAATGTTGAGCATATGCTTGCATCGAACTGATGAGGACCGAGAGAAGCTCCGCTCGGGGTACAGCCTCATCTGCACAAACATCTGTATGGTACGAAAGGAACTCGATAGCCAAAACTAATTGAGCATCGGCGTCGTCTGCCGAACTGCCAACTCCGCCCTTGCGTAGAAGATCCAATACGAGCGGCAGGGCATAAATAAGCGAGACAGAATCGAAAGGTCGCTGCTCGCCCGCAAAACGCAATCGGTAGAGGACTCTTGTAATCAAATCCTCTACAGCTTCCTCTTGATAGTTTTCCGACAAAGACACGTCACGCAGTCTTAGAGCTGCAATTCCCACGAAAGGCCTCATCGATCCCAGACGCTCTGTCACCTTTTCGGCGCAAGTGATATAAGCCAAAGGTGCCGCGTCGCCTGTAATCAGCGTGGCACCAGCGTCCATGATACCGACTAGGAGGGACACTGCAGTGCCGAGCCATTGCGTGGCATCGGTTGGCGGACCAGTGGCCAAGCTGCGGATGATACCAATGCCTCGCAAAAGCCTTGCCACAGTCTGAGTTATTGACTGTCTAATTTGACTTTCTTTCTTGAGTTGGGCGTTGACTTTCGCGTTCTCTTCAGGGGTAAGCTTCTTTTGTTGACCTTTCTTCTTCTCAAGCTGTCCCCTGAGCTCTTCCTCCCATTTAAGAATATCGTAGTCCTTGTTATTCTTATCCAGAACTTGCTGAGACTTCTTTGCGAGCACGTCAATGAACGCAGTGCCCTCAGCGGTTCTATAGATAGCGGCTTCGACAGGACCGACGTCTTGTAATTGTTCCACATTGAGGTCTCGGCGCAGTGTATCCAGCAGGCGTGGGATAACAGTCTCAGGAGCAACGAAAGCCAGATCGGCGGCTGCATTGTACGCGGCCTTCTTGACGACCTCATTCTAGCACTTTGTTAGCAAAACTGTCCAGTTTCTGAACACGGGTGGTAGTGGGCCTGCAAACCTTCTGATCAAAAGATGTTCTGACTTCGATCTCGTTCATAAGCTCGTCTTGGTATTTTGTTACAAGATTACCAGGATCCAATTCCATCCTAAGACACAAATCAATCCAGCTCGCTCTTGGTATCAGCTCTGGTCGTGCTAGAACAAGAAGGCTGTTTGCCTGAGATTCAAGGTCTTCCTTGGCAACAGACTGGCCAGACTTTTCTATGTCAGTGGGAGTTAAACAAATGGACTTTACGACCTGGATCAAGTTTTGCGCGTTTGATGACTGTTCATTCTCGCTGGATCCGACACGCTCGAGATGATCCCACAGGCCATTGACGATGCAGGTGGACACCGATCGCGGGTTATGGACATAGAGATCAGAGAGCAGTTTGGATGTTTCCTGCTGGATCGTAGCGGGCACGCTGTGGGCAATGATCAGATGGATGAATGCTTCAGACCAAGCAAGAGCCACCTGTTTGTCCCCATTCTGTTCGAGGCTCTGGGAAACAGAACTCAAAGCACGCGCAAACCATCCAAGATCTTCGTTGGCTGTCACTTTAGAGTAGATTCGATGGCTGAGGAGGAAGGATGACTTGGGATCCAGGGACAATGATTGCTTTGTTACCGATGCTTTCGTTAAACAAGATTCTGCTGTAGAACCGGGAAGTAGTCGATGTATGTGCAGGCTCACAGCTGTCAAGATGTAGGCACCAACAACAAGACCGCTCTGGGCAGCAGAGGCGGCATTAGCTGTCACTTCCGTGAAGGTTGTGACGAGCTTTGGTACAACGGCCTCCACAAAAGCAACCATACCAGGGGATACTGATTGTGCTTCGGCAAGGGATTGTAGAATGGAACCCACGCGGAGCAACCAACACTTGCGAGAAGGTATCTTCTTTTCAGCAAGCCCCTTGGTAATTGACTCCAGGACAGATTTGGGCACCTCACTGTCTTGAGCCAGCAGAAAAGCTACGGCATTTGCCAGGGCTGATGTCTCTGAAGCTAAAGCGCCCTCGTTACCTTCCTTGGCAGATATAGTGGCCGCCGCAGTGGCAATCTGTTCGGCACTTGAGGTCGAAAGAGGGGTGGATTCAAGCATCTGTGCGTGCAGAATTCGATGATCTGGAGATGCGAGCTTTCCTGCTTTGAGAGGGCTTGCGATCTCATTTACGACCTTCTCCAACGAGGCGGTATCATTCGATCTTTGCACTAAAGCACGGAAAGCATCCAAAGCACCCGCACGAATCGCTGCATTGGTAGACTTGGCATTTGACAACAATGGTTTGAGAAGATTTTGCTCAAGAACCTTTGAAAGATCAAAACTGTCAGGTAGAGCCCGGACAAGAGGCGTGACAACACCACCGAGAATAACCTCGGGCGCACGAAGAAGACCTTTCTCGAGAGCAGGGACCAGCTCCTTGGAGAATTCTTCAGGAGTTGCGAATGAAGCAAAGAAATCACCAAGCCCTAGCACTGCATGCTCCGGAACAGCGACACGGGAGCCAATTATCTCTCTCGTAAAGAAGTCATAGTACTTGGGTTTGAGGGTATCAAGAATAGGTCGTAAGTGATCCTTCCTAGAAGATACACCAGCGATAACTCCAAGAAGAACAGCATTTCTGGGGGTGGATTGGGCGCCCTTTGTAGCTAGGATATCGACGGAAGAGGAGAGTCTCTTCTCGCTAGATTCTGGTGACGAGAGAAGCTTTCGAAAGCCTCTCCTTGTAACAATGATAGCAGAGTGGGCGACAGATTTCCTCGAGGTGGGCTGGTGGCATTTGTCCAACGCATCGGCGTCTGTCAAGATAATATCAGAAGCAAATTGGTCCCACAATGAGGCATCGAGATGTTGCATGAACAAGCTACACCATTCGACGAGTACAAAGGCGTTGGTAGGAGCAATGCCATGTTTCTGGCTTTCCTTGCGCAGGGCGGTGATGAGCGGGGCAATGGTCTTGGAGTCGACGCCAGCTGAGATCAAGGCAACCAGACACTTCTGAACGGATAGTCGGGACTGTCTATCAGCATAGAAAGCGTATGTACCGAAAAGCAGTTGAGTGAGGCGTGCAATTGAGGCGTTGTCGAGGGCTGCGGGACAAAGGTTAGTTGGCTGATAGGCCTTGGTGAGCTGCAGGGACTTGCGCACATTTTTGGGTAAGCTTTTCCTCGATGGAGCGTAGCTGGGTGATTCGAACATTGGTCGAAGAGGAGGCCAGAGCCTGTTTCACGGCCGTGATGTCGAGGTTGGCCTGGTCGCCAGTTTGGGATGAGTCGCCGTTAGACATTCTGGAGTTCGGATATATAGGTTTGTGTTTGGCTTGATGAACTCATCTGGGGCTACCAGAGCTCGCAAACGCCGGATCTGAGGCGTATCCGCGGTCGGGGCGGAGAGAAAGGTAAATCCAGAGAGTTTGGTGATGAGTGGTTGGTGGTGTTTTGGATTTTTCGGGCACCAAATCCGTTAAGTGAGAATGGAAATATCTATCAAGAGGTAGGTATGGACTTTGACCCCACGTCGAAGCAATAGGTAACCTAACTTACATAACACTGTTTTTTCCCGTGGAGCTGTTTGAGGCTGCCCTGCCCGCCCACCTGAACGAGCACTTACAGCTTGATGGTGCCAATTTGGTGGGGTTAAGAGCCCTGAAAGCCGCGACTCTGCCATCCATTGGAACTGGGCTTCCGTCCGTCGCATTGAATGGGTCCATCCCGGTATGACGCATCCGGGACGGGCCCCTTATGTTGACAAGGCCTGGGGGGTTTGTACAGGCGCCCAAACGGCTTGTCTACCTAAGGCTTAGATTGACTCGGGTAGGTAGAATTGGTTGCATCTATTGGATCCAATAAAGTCAAATATGCCACGAGCCGAGAGCATGGCTGGAAACGTTCAACAATGCACCTGTAACTTAGTACTGTAAGTCCCTTGCAGATCCCAGGCAACAGAGAACAAGATTTCGATAAAATTGCTACTGGATTGTGCAGCCAGTATTTCTAGATTCTTTCCATGAATCCTAACAGCCCCATACCTGAACCATTGGCACTGAACTGCCACTTACATGGCCGTTTTATCATCTCTAATAAGTAGTACCTGGGTATAATCTATGATCCACAAATGGGCCAAAAGCCTTAGGTTTGCGTCACAACCTCCACCCGCTTTCACTTCACTCCTGCAATCTTCTTGTCGATTAGGACTTTCATCGATTTGGATCCAGATCCCGCTATCTCATATTTCCACAGAGGACAGACATCTCCAGGCCTACTAATTGCTGCCTCATGATTCCCTTGACCTAAATCGCATTCTCCCGGGCGTTCTTCCTCTTTCCTAGACTTACCGCTGCCACATCTTTTTCGTTCTCTGGTCGCTGACCATCATGGCTGGCGGCGCGAAGAAGAAAAAGAAGCCTGCTGCTAACCCAGCCCGAGGCTTTGCTACTACTTCGGTCGCTTCTAAACCTAGGCCAGAAGTTGCTGAGCCCGAGTCGAAACCTGCTGTCGCCAAAGGCCAAAATGCCCCTCCATCGACACAGAAAGATGCCCCTCCATCTTCGTCTACGAATGGCGATGCGACTACCAACACCAACACCCAAGGGGCGACTTTGAGCCCCGAGGAGTTTGAAAAACATTTGGAGGAATCTGAGCTACAGCTTCTGGTCGAAAAATATGCCGCAAAAACGAAAAAGGATGCCGTGCGTCAACGAACTCGGCTCGATACCGACCGTCGTCTGTTCCGTGGTCAAGCCGACTCTGTCAATAGTTTCAAATGGCTACCACAGGACTTGATGAACCATATTCTTGATCTGATACAAGCAGAAAATCGTTTCGCAGCTTCGAGTTTGTCGTCGTCGGACAATGCTGGCGCTGGCAAGATGCCCCCAGAAGAAGACATGATCCTTCGTCTCTGGACGCTACAGCAAACATTAACTGCAGCCGAGTTTCCCACCGAGCGTGTTGCTGCCGTGATACGCTACATTCTGGACATAGCCCCAAATGTCTCGACGACAAGCAGAGAATCTATCTGGGGACTTGAAGAAGCCCTCGACTGGCTGGCCCGTGAATGCAAAATCGAAGAATTACCCTCCTATGAACCAAAGTTCAAGCCCATGCCTAAAAGCACAAATGGTTCGTATGTTCCTTACCCTCTCAAGGTATCCTTCACGCTGACCAAGTTTTCACTTCAGATACTCCCCAGGATAGTCCAGTACCAAGCCGCTCAAGTACCCCTCGCCATGCTGATTCGCGAAATGGTCGCAAGAACAAATCTTCTGGGGCCAAGGGTCGACCAGCAAAAAACCTTTCACCCACCAAAAAGCTGGTTGTAGCTTGTGACAGCGATATAGAACCCGATGAACTTGTTGCAAAGTATCTGGATAGTAAAGCGAAGCTATTAGAGTACGAGCGTGGCCATGGTGATGCTGAGAACTCGCCAGCTATCCAACAAGATGAGGAGCTCGCTGTTGCGAAGCTTGAGGCCAAGATCAGGAAGATCGAGTCGGATGTGCTTTTTGACAGATACGAGGCCGAACAGCAATGGAAGGTCCAAAGAGTTGACCTGGAGAGGCAACTAGCTGCCGCAAAACAGGAGAGGCAAGACCAGGCTGTGGAGAAACCGGCCACGGAGGAGGAACCCGTATCTGAAAAGACGGACGACGGTGATGTTAACAATGAAGCTGAACGTATCGCTGCTGAGATATTGGCTGAAGCGAACGATGATGACGAGGACGATATTGGAGGGTTATTCGCATCTCTGCCTCAGAATGAGGTCGACGCAAGCACAGGCGAAAGTCGTACTGTTGTCAACTCAACCGATGGCAGTCAAATTGTGATTCGCGATTTTGGTAAAACAACAGGTATCAGCCCTCGGAGAGCTCTCGAAGAAGCCTGTCGCTCAAGGTAAATTAAGATGTTGTCACCGCTGCAGGATAACTTTACTGACCGGAGACTTCAGGGATTCATCGGCCAAAATCTCATATACCATTGTGTCAGATGCCACGTTTGCCAACCGCCATTCTTTGGATATTGTTTGGACTAAACCCCAAGATTTGCCACCACCAGCAGCTTCATCAGACGTTGAGGTTGTAGCAGATCATTTTCGATTCACGTTTACCATGACTGGCATCGCCGCACCAGATTCGAAGCAATCAGAATCTTACATTTCTACAGCCGCTTTGTTTTACACATTTAGTGGCAATACCAAGGACGAAAAGGTTGCTATAAGACTTCCCCACGTTTGGAAAGATGTTTGGGCAGAGCTCGCGGAAGCTCGGAAAGCTCACGTCGACGAACAAGACAGAGAAGTGGTGAGGGGGCTGAGGGCCTTGGTTCGCGAACGTCATGACCAAGAGCTTGAAGATGGTGTCATCATTCAAGGGGCATTCCGAGGACGAGGCAACAAGCATGCCATAGACTCAGGCGATGATGGAAATCACGGTTCGAGGCAAAACACCACGAATGGCGAGTACTACCAGAAGATTTGGGCAGACAAATCTAGCACCCGCAAATTTCAAATGATGCTGGTAAGAAATACTTATCTTAACATCCCAGTGGACGTGGAAACTGACACAAGGCAGCAATCTCGAATGCAGCTCCCGATGTGGAACTTTAGAGAGCAAGTGTTGAATGCTGTCGATGAGAATCAGGTTGTGATTGTCTGTGGTGAAACTGGATGGTACAGTGTCTAGCGCCTTTAGGCTTCGAATCGTTAACTAACTATCGCGCAGTGGCAAGAGCACGCAAGTCCCATCCTTCCTACTCGAGCATCAGCTCTCTCAGGGGAAGCCCTGCAAGGTGTACTGCACAGAGCCCCGGCGAATCTCCGCCATCTCTCTTGCTCGTCGTGTGAGCGAAGAGCTGGGCGAGAACAGAAATGACTTGGGGACCAGTAGATCTTTGGTCGGTTACTCTATCCGACTAGAAGCCAACACTTCACGCGAGACGAGGCTAGTGTATGCAACCACGGGTATTGTCATGCGAATGCTCGAAGGCTCCAACGACCTACAGGAGGTAACACATTTGGTACTTGATGAAGTACACGAACGGACAATTGACAGCGACTTTCTTTTAATCGTTCTAAAAAAGCTACTCGTCAGACGCAAAGACTTGAAAGTCGTTCTTATGTCTGCTACAGTCGATGCAGATCGTTTCTCAGCTTACCTTGGCGGTGCACCAGTCCTCAACGTTCCTGGGCGAACATTTCCTGTCCAAGTCAAATACATCGAGGATGCCATTGAACTTACTAGATATACGCCTGCGGATTCTGAACCTGATAAAATGGTGGATCTGGATGATGACCCCGCTGAGAACGAGGGGGAGAACATCAAGAGTGATATCTCCAAGAGCCTGGTGGACTATTCATCAAGGACTAGGTCCACACTGGCTCAAATTGATGAGTACCGGATCGAGTTCGACCTGATTCTTCAACTGATTGCCCAGATCGCTGTCAATGACCAACTTCAGGACTACAGCAAGGCCATTCTGGTCTTCCTGCCAGGTATTGCCGAAATCCGCACACTGAATGATATGCTGCTCGGTGATCCGAGGTTCGCCAAGGACTGGCTTGTCTATCCTTTGCATTCTACCATCGCAACAGAGGATCAAGAGTCGGCTTTTCTTGTTCCACCACCTGGCATCCGCAAGATCGTTCTTGCTACCAACATCGCCGAGACGGGTATCACCATCCCTGACGTTACTTGTGTTATTGACACAGGCAAGCACCGCGAGATGCGATTCGATGAGAGGCGTCAGCTTTCGAGACTAATTGACACATTCATCTCTCGAGCGAATGCGAAGCAAAGGCGAGGTCGCGCTGGTCGTGTGCAAGAAGGCCTATGCTTTCATATGTTCACCAAGTTCCGCCACGATCAGCTAATGAGCGATCAACAGACGCCTGAGATGCTCCGTCTTTCACTGCAAGATTTGGCTATTCGAGTCAAAATCTGCAAAATTGGAGGTATCGAAGAGACTCTGGGCGACGCCCTCGATCCGCCCTCAGCAAAGAATATTCGCCGAGCGGTTGACGCGCTCGTCGATGTTCGTGCCCTTACCCAGGCCGAGGAATTGACACCACTTGGAAATCAGTTGGCTAGGCTACCTTTGGACGTTTTTCTGGGTAAGCTGATTTTGTATGGCGTTATTTTCAAATGTTTGGATATGGCCATTACCGTGGCCGCCATTCTATCTTCCAAGTCGCCATTTTCTGCACCCTTCGGTCAGCGCACACAAGCAGACAACGCCCGCATGGCTTTTCGTCGAGGTGACTCTGACCTTCTTACGATATATAACGCCTATCTGGCTTGGAAGAGGGTGTGCCAGTCGACGGGCGGGGGTGGAAAAGAGTTCCAATTTTGCCGCAAGAATTTCTTGAGTCAGCAAACTCTAGCCAATATCGAAGACCTCAAGGGGCAACTCCTGACTTCTTTGGCTGATTCTGGGTTCCTTTCTCTGACCGAAGAGGAGAGGCGAGCGCTATCCCGTGCCCGATTTGCTGGTGGACGAGGAAGAAGACAGCAGCAATTTTACGACATGCCTCGTAGAGTTAACCTCAACAGTGATAACGACGTTGTTTCCGCGTCGGTCATAGCTTGGAGTTTCTACCCCAAGATCCTGGTGAGAGATGCGCCAGGGTCCAAGGGCTTAAGAAATATTGGTACAAACCAATCAATCAGCCTCCATCCATCTTCCGTCAATCGAGGTCGTCTTGATCTTCGATGGCTATCTTACTATCATATCATGCAATCCAGAGCGTGAGTTCTTCAACGGCAGGGGGTCTCTTCAATCAACATCAACTAACATATAGTTCAGGGTATACCACGCCCACGAGGCTACAGCTGTGGAAGCATTTGCCATCGCTCTTTTGTGCGGCGATGTACGATGTGATGTAAGATTATTTTTCGTGTCGGTGGACAAAGTGCTGACCCAGAAACTGCAGATGTATTCCGGAGTAATTATTCTCGATGGAAATCGAGGACGTTTTTCTGTTCCAGATTGGAAGACTATGTTGGTCATCAAGGTCCTCCGGACGCGTCTTCGTGAACTTTTGACGCGGTCATTCAAACAGCCAGGCAAGTTGCCTACTGCTCAGCAAGAGAAATGGCTCGATGTTTGGCAGAGAATCTTCACCCAAGATTTTGGACAGGATAGATCTGCTACAGGAATGGCAATCAAGGCGTGAATATGGACGTATTCAAATGAGATCTGCCATTTATGACTGCAGCCAGAGGTGGCATTTGATCACTAAACTTCAAAAACACACCACTTGATATGTATATATAGTTGGTCATGCTCACATGGGGGCATTCAATATTAAAGCCGTTGTGAGACAGGCCACTGGACAATACTGAATAGACGAGCTTTTTGCTTCTTTTTGGTGACATGATTGTTTGCAGTTGATAGCTATACTCTACAGTTACTTCTATCATTCCCTTCCCTTCCCCTTCCTTTCCTTAGAATTCTGGATATCATCAATACTGTATAAAATTACATTATGCTACACCACGTAGCTAGCACTCAAAATCAGCGTTGAACTCCTTACTCATGATTCAGTCTTTTTGGCCTCTCCTTCGCCTTCCTTTTTCTCTCCAGTCTTTCCACTGGCAAGGAACATAGCCTTGAAGTCAGCATTGCTCTTCTTCACTGATGTGTCCGAATCGCCGTTTTGGGCAGGTTTGGCACTACTGGGCTTGAAGCCAAGGCCACGTCGTGGGCCAGGCTTCCCCAGCACTGGGCGACGGACAGCGGTTGTAGAGGGGATGAACATTGTAGACGAACCCCCAGGCCCCTTGGCCTTCTGCTCCTGATCCTTGTTTTTCTTGCCAGTGATGATACGGTCGGGAGCGTGTTCAGCCTTTGCTCTTCGAAGTTCGTCCGGTGTGCCAGTCCGAATCTTGTGTCCATCAAACTCCATGCTATCCAGTTGTAGGCTAGCCTTGCCCGCGGTGGCTGCATCGGCAAACTCGATCTCAGCCCCGCCATTGCCTGGCTTCACAGTCATTTGAATGATGGAGCCCAAAGGCTCGACAAGTGCTCGGATTCGCGCATCGTTCACGGTGTCAGGAAGACCCATCAATGCAATCGTCCTCGCCGAGATCTCAGCCGCAGTTGGTTTGTGCTGTGCTTCATTGGGCGCATCCTGCATGGCTTGATCGCCTTCGGCATCATGAGATGAAGGTGCTGGGGAGCCTCTTGCATTATCAGCAACAACAGTTCTGGCTGCCGGCTTGATCTTAGACTCTTTGGAGAGAGCGACTGCAAGTACGTGACCCTTAAGATTGGTGTTGTTCATCTCTGCCACAGCTTTCGCGGCCTCCTCCTTGGTTTCAAAATCCATAAAGGCAAAGCCCTTGTTCTTTCCAGCCAAAGTTAAAGGTATGTTGACTCGTGTGATCTTACCATACTTGGAGAAAACATCTTTCAACTCTTTCTCGTTTGTCGATCGATCTAAATTGTTGATGTGAATCTCACGACCTTCCGCAAGAGCACCCTCTCGAGCTTTCTTGTGTCCAGGGTCGGAATACTTGACTACGAGTTTAAAGGTCTTTTCAAGCACTATTCCATCAAGTTTGACGGCCTTTGCTGATGCCTCCTGATCTTGGAAAGAAACGTAGCAGAATCGTCGGTGAGTGTTGACCTTCAGACTTGGCCAGCGTATGCTGAGGATCTCACCGCAATCTTTGAAGAGATCACGAATGTAGTTTTGGTCCGCAGCAGGAGGGTAATTCGTGACATAAACGGTCAAATCATGTCCTGATTTGACAGACAGCTGCGACTGGTTCATATACCTGCCATCTTTCAGTAAGGCGGACTGAGCCTCTTCGACGGAGCTGAATTCGATAAGTGCTGTTGAAGAACCAGTTTTTTCGTCACGCACCAACGCTGTGACATTGTTGATGTGACCGTAATCTTTGAAGTATTGTCGAACCTTGGTCTGTGTAACGTCTCCAGGGAGATTGGAAACAATTATCGTGGCGTTCTCTCTATCCCTCTTTAGAGGCTGTACTGGAGTGGTTTCTTTAGGTCCTGCTCCATTGGGTTCATTCTTTTGACGTTTGCTGTTGCCTTCAGGCTCGTCCGTGGGATCGGCTTCAGCGCCCCTTTTCCGCTTTGAGCCACCTGGTGACTTGACTTCCGGCTCATCGGGCTCTGGAGCAGTGTAGTAAGCAGCATAGGCCGCTGCCTTCTCTTGATCCTCGCGCTCCCTGCGCTTTTTTACTTCTTTCCCGGTCTTGTGTATCCGGTCAGCAGCCTTTCGTAAAGGCAGTGGCATCTCGTAATCGTTGCAGTGTTGCATATAGACTTCTAGGACCTTCTCAGGCCAATCGATGGTTCTGCGAGCAACAGCACGAGCCAGAACTGCAGTTGCAAGAGTCGGTATCCGATAAGTGCCACCGCCAGATGAAGGCGTGGGACTTCTGTTGTCCTGTCCACCGGCGGAAGAGAAAATGAGCATTTCCCACATGTAATACCGGAACCAAAAGTCATGATTGTCGGCGTGGATCTGCAGGGAAGCCAACTTGTTCCACTGTGCTCGTGCCTCATCTACGGCGCCCTTCTTCTCCGTAAGGTACTGGATATAAATGCGCTCGAGTCGAAATTTAGGATCACCTTGAAAATCTTTGCCGTAAAGTCGCTGTCCGACGACCGACACATCCTCAAGGGCCGCACCCAGGCCGACATCAGCGACATCGACGGCTTCGTCAGATGCGGTAGCGTCCATAGCGTTGCGTTTCAAGAAACCACACCACGCTACGTACATTTCGATCATGCCCTCCATGCCATCCTTGAGCAGTTGATCTTCACTTGTTGCGGCATGTTTGATAGATTCGACCTCACTGAAAGGACGTTTGGCCTCCTCAGCGCACATAATGTATCGATTCCAAAGAAGACCAGACCAGGGGCAATGTTGAACGGCTCTTTGCAGCACGTCGTGGAGGCTGCTTGGCGCTTGCAGCTCGGTGTTCGACGAAGAAAGAAAGACGACATACTCGTACCAAGTGTTTTGGTCTGTAGCGAGAGCACCGGTGAGAGCACGAGCATATAGTCCACGGCATAGATCAATTCCAATTTCGGGGTTGTCGTTGCTGCGCTTGCTCTGAAGCATTTCCCATTCGAGATAAGTGTTGAAAGCAGCTTTTTGAGCTTCGATGTCACCGGCGTCTACAGCTTTCTTCAAGGCAGTCTCGTATGGGTCACGCGCGGCGATCAGTCGTTTCGTCTCCTGGGCGTTAGTGGTAACATCCTTCATGGAATCCTCGTACGCAGCATAGTTGTATTCTGTGAGGAAATGCGAAAAGTTCTGTGAAGTCTCCTCCCAGGTGAGGTGAGGAGTTAGCAATCGATCACGGTACAGATGAGTGATGCGCTTGATGCCCTCGGGTGTTTTGGTCTTGGCCAGTAACTCCATCTCAAGTGATATCCAACGATCCCAGAGCAAGTGGCTATCGCCGAGACGGTAGCGAATAGCTACATATCCTTGCTGCCACAGATCGAGAGCAGCGTTGAATGTGAAGAGCTCACGACCGAGCATGCGTTCCTCATCAGACCAGCCATCTCCTGTAGAGATCTGGGTAGCTTCCCACAAGGACCAAAAGTAGTTGCAGTAGGCCAGCCAAATGCGCAGGCTGCCGGGCTCAGAGCTGATAGCGTGCTTGTAGTGCTCGACGGCGTTGACTCGCTGCTCGAGGTCGGAGGCGTTGCGGACGACCTCCTCGAGGTAGGCCAGCCAATTCTCTTCGCCTATTGGGTTCGCCATGGTTATCGCGCGGTCGGTGGATTAGAACAGAGAGTGCATCACACGGAGGTTGGAATAGTCTTTGAGTAGCGGGCAGCGCATGAGACGTCGATCGGGCGGCAGGTAACACGAGCGGGCGGTAGTTGCTGGACCACGAGACAGGAAAGCGAGAGGTCGAAAAAACGTGTACGTGTCGACGCTATCGCAGGAGTTGTTCGGGTCCAAGGGAAGGAACCAAGGAAGAGCGAGTAAGTAAATGTGAATAAATGAATGAATGAATGTGAGTCAGCAGAAAGTCTTTCGAGTTTATTTTCAACGCTTGTCGACCTCTTTGGCCTGGCTCCCTGAGATTGGATTGATCAGCCAGCGACTGCGATTGCTGTGTTGCGTGAGTGATTGATGTCTAAACTCTTTAGGAAGATTGCGCGTGGAGTAGGAAAAAAAGCTGCTTCCAATAATTCGACAGCTTGAGCCGGGGATGGGGACCAGCTAGGTAAGGTTGAGTTAGCACAGGACCGGCGAGGCAGGCGCAGTGCAGGGATTTTACGTAGGTACTTTCCCAGAAGAACGGGAAGCGAGCTGGAGGGTCGTTCAAATGATGTAATGGCAAGAGCGTGGTAGAGGTACTTTTGATGCAACCCTTATTTGAATGGATGGCTGCCTGTTAAAACAGGCTATTTTGGGTTGAAGATAATATCATATTGACGAGATCTGAATCCTCACTCAGATCTGTACCTGCCCGATCTGGAGTTTTGTTTTTCTTTTAAGCAGCGCGTTGAAAGGTTTCAGTCCTCGTCTATCGCGCCGCCTGCAAAACAAAACAACGACAATCCCCCTAGACAGACCCGACTCCCTTAATGATCAACGTCTCGGTACTCGATACAACTGCGCGAGGAACCCGTTGGCTTTCAGCCGATCTATTACCCAAAAGACACAAGCGGGCAAAGAGTCTAGACCGTGTTTCGACTCAGTTTATTGCAACGGGCTCTTGACCAGTCGTGTCCTTTTTGACCCCGATTTCTTATTCCCGGCGCACGGTCAAAGTCAAAGTAGAAACCGATCCGCTGCTCAGTTGTTGTCGGCCGCCAAAAAATTCCCCGACTGTTTCAATCCAAGGGTCGAAAGAACATTTCAACCAGTAGGAATTGATCGTCGTGTCTCTATCCATCTCAACTTGAATCCTGAGATACAAGAACGGTGCAGCACAAACCTCATAAACCGAGGGGTTGCTAAAGGCATCATGGCCATGTACATCTGATTTAGACTTGATATTCTTCAAGGCCTTAACCAGCATGCCCAAACAATCTGACAAGTGGATGGATACACGTAATTAGCCCTGAGAAACAGAGTAGAGGTTAGGTAGAAGACTCGTATATGCTTGCAAGGTGCATTGGATCGAACAAACCATCACACGCATGAGTTTGAGGCATGATCTCTCGTCTAGATTTCGGTTACATGATTCCGAATACTTGATTCCGAATACTTATTGCCGGCACCTCACAATGGCCAAGGAGGCAACGTAGCCAGCCACTTGCTCGCTTTGGTGGGGAGCTACCCAACTACCGTTCAGTTCAGCTCGTGTTTCAATAGAGTGATGTATGTGAGGTATGTACAGTGCAATGCAGCCAGAAAACTAAGAGGACTTGTCCACCTATACTAAAAACTTACCGCACTGATATCCATGCCCGAGGTTGCACTGCATCACTGACAGCCGACTCGTAGACATGAAAGAATGACGACGATGGCTGTTGGCTGACTGGTCACTGACCACTCACCGGTGCAACACAATACATCGCTCTGCCTTTGGTCATTTTAAGCTCTTAGAGTTTTTTTTCATGCACGGATCAGGACGACACTCTCCATCGTCCATCTCTCAAATCTTAGTATTTGAGCAGCCTGAGGTGCTTGTTAAATCAAAAGTTTCATCTTCACACATACAAAATCCGTGGGTATTACAACAGGGCCTTAAACATCTTAACTGCTGCTTAATCGCCAGACGCAAAAGTAGGTCCCATATCAGATGCGGCGGTAGGGCTTCTTGGCTTGCACAACTACCGACGAAATGGTGGGAAAGGACGCCATTGGACAAAGAAACACATCAGCCGCTAAAGTAGGCAAAACTTTGAGGCCTCTTGTAGATCATCCAAAGGCGAATAGGCGCTTACCAGTACACAGTCCAGGTGTAGGAGGTTCTCTAATCTTTGCGAACATATGAATTGTTTCGGCCTGGCTTTTTGTTGACTGCGCTTCAGCATCATTTGGGCCTGCCGAGGAAGCTGAATGAGCTGAGCAGTATCCAGTATGGATGTCTTGGTTCGGTGTAGTACTAATGTTTCGCACTAAGGCGATCAATCCAGGTCCTGGTCTGGCCTGTTGTATACCACGCATTCTAGAGTAAGGCAATCAATAGTTGCAGTACGTATTTCGCTGAGCTGAAAGAATGTGCTTGCCGTACACCGACTGTCAGATGAAACAAAGACATCGATAAGATCTACAGTATGTTCTGTCTGTTTGCACAGCTAGAAAACAGTACTAACCTGGCATCTATCATCTATCGCTGGGATGTACTAATTAAATGTGTCAGCCTCGTTATACCGAAGAGGGGAGACACCAGACTACTAGTACTTAATTAATCAATCAATCAATAACTATGTTGGGTCTGGGAAACACGAGCTGATCTGGTGAATCCCTGGGATTGATCTGGGTCACTCCACATGCAGGGTATCTGTCGCACACCCTCAGTGTTTTCTAGGGCTGGCGCAAAAGAGCAGCTGAATCTATCCCGCTTTTTGGGCACAAAGATAACATATGGCGATGCATCAGCGCGTATTGTGTCTAAGTGCCATCGTCATGAAGTCGCAGTTTCAATCGTTGAGCACTGCAAGTTTATTGCAGGTCTTGTTTTGGGAGTAATAATAATTAACCAAGTACATCGAACGTACTCCAGTAATTTATCAGGCCATTTTTACGAAGCATTGAGATTTGAGCTCCACTGCGGCTGGCGTCTACTGAAGGATCAATGAATTACTACTATTTCCCTCCCTCAGCTCGCCCATCCTTCCAAGCTGGAGGTCTGCACATAAGATCTAGGCTTGCGACAGGATGTGATGGTACACCCAGCACTGCCTCTCTCGCTTCAGACAAAGGCTCGTTGGCACTCAACTCTGACCAAGACCTGTGACATGGTGACATGGGCTTGCCGGGATGCAGCTTGCACATCCCAATAAAAGTCACAAAGGCTTTTAGGTGGATAAGTTGCATAAAATGGCGCTCGCACATTCTTTGTTGACTGTTTTGTGTTCCTAACTCAAGCTCCTTTTAGCAACGGAGGTGCACTCTTTATCTTGTTCTATCCGTAGTGCACAATCGTCGGTTTGGCCGGGGCGTCTCTTGGTCCTGGTGTCGGTATCATCTACGTTAGAGAAGAACCATTGCCAATAATCTGTAACTGGCGCGTGTCAGGGCGCATAATAGTTTGAGATAGATGAACAACCATGATCAAAGATTAAGATTCTGGATGTCTGTCCTATTTTATCACTTGGGGACTGTAGTGATGGGCAAGAAGAGAGACAAAGGGGAAAAAATAAAGGATGCAGTCATCACAACCGCCGTTTAGTCGAACAGATCTAGAAAAAAAAGACGATCTTTGATGGTGTCTGCAGGTACAAAACAGCGTTGTCAGATGAAACAAGAGAGGGTATTTTTATTGGGCGGTAGATAGCCCGAACGAGAATAGCGAACGCTAGTACCTGGCGCCAGCAAGACCTCCAGTAAATCCCCGCCGCTAGCAGCGCTATCACGACCCTGAATGGGTGACAGCTTGCTTCCTGTAAGGCGTGATTGGCCCCCTTTATTGGGGTCGGGACGGATTGACGTTGATGGCGGCGGGTGCTTGAGAGCCGTTTCGCTACCTGACGTTGGATCGGACCTGGTTTTATGGATGCATTGCATTGATGGTGTTGCAAAAGACGCATAGCCAAGCCACCAGGGGCACAAGAACACTGCAGAGCACCCCATTTTTGGACAAAGAAGAGAACGAGAAGGAGGAGAAATAGAGCACCAAGCATCGAGGGAAAATTCAACTCGTCCAATAGAACACGATGCCCATCCCCTGGAAGGAACCTGATACCCATCAAGCTGGGTCGTATCAGATTCATATTTGTTCATAATTAACTGTCCTGCCTTCCAACTCCCAGACTCTCAGACTCAAACTCTCAGACAAGCCCCAGGGTCTGCATTCTTTCTGACCTCAGTGCAATTTACCAGGTCCCCCAGTTTGTTTTCAATCCATTCCATTCTCCCTCACAATTACAGTTACAGCTACGGTACTGCCACTACCTTAGGTACTGTTAGTTAGCTAGGTACGCTGGGGTCTCTCACTCACTTGATCTCATCTCATCTCATTTCATTTCATTTATCCCTTGGCTGTCTCTCTTTCTCTCTCTACTTGACCTAACCCACCTTTTCTCTCTTTCACACTATCCTGTTACGTTGCTGAACGGCTTCTCTTCTACTTTTGTATTTTCATCTTTACACCGACCGACTTCGCTCTCTCACGACCATCTTCTTTCGTTGGACTCTTTCACTCTTTCAAGTGTCCCAACTCAGTCATTCCTTGTGGTCGATTTCTCTTCATATTCTTCCTTGCTTTTTTTCCGTACCTGTCTTTTCGAATTCTTTATTGGTCTGGCAGACGACAATAAACCTCATTCGCTCGACTACTCACTCAACCATTCGTATTTATCACGGAGGCTTGCATCCGCTGCTGCATCGAGTGCCACGTTAGACCAAGCCTGCTGTTACATGACATTACACGCAACCCGATTGTCTGACTCTCGTTTTTCTTTTCTGCTTGAGGCTTTCTTTTCCGACGTCTCTGGATATTCAACTATACTTGGGTCATCCTGAGGCATTTATTGGCTTCGATACGATATTGTCGGCATTACCTATTGTCACCGCACCTTCCGCCGATTCACGCGCTCAACCACCTGCCTAAGTACTTATCGATTCAGTCGGCTCGTTTTCGATTCCAACTATCTGCCAACGAAGGCCATTTACTTACTCCGGATCTGGTACTTCAACTATCCATCCAAGTAACGGGATCCGTCTCCGTTACCAGACCCTTTCAAAATGCGCTTTTCTCTTTCAACCGTTGTGGCGCTGGGCGCCCTCCAGACGTTTGGTGTCTACGCTCAGGATTGTATTGTAAGTTGTAGCTTCCAGTGAGCCATTTGATCCAGTTACGTACAAATGCTGATAACCTCAAGAACGCCTGTGTCGAGAATGTCAAGCCCACTATTGGCTGTGCAAATCCCGCTGATGCCAGCTGTGTTTGTGTTTCAAACGACTTTGTGAAGGGTGTTGCCGAATGCGCAAGAGCACCTGAGTGTGCTGCTGCAGATGATGCCATCACCAACGGCATAAGCAATGGATTCTGTGTTGGTATGTTTCCCGTAGAGAGAGCGCTCCATCTGCCTTCCAGAATACAAAACTAACGCACCCAAGGTCAACAAGTGCCTGCTTTGCCGGCCTCTGCCGCAACCCCTACTGAGGGCGCAGCAACATCTGATGCAGCGGCAGCGACATCCGAAAGTGCTGCTGCACCTGAACCCACCAACGCTGAAACGACTCCCGCAGCCCTTCCAGAGTCCTCAGCAGCCCCTGCGACAGAGGCACCTGAGGTACCCGAGGCTACTCCCACTACTGCATCTGATGTGGTCGAACCTAGTGTAAGAACTGACAGCAACACCACTTGATTCGAGATGTGTATTTATTGACATGCTTAGCAGGCTACTGCTGAAGCTTCTGATGAAGCCTCTGCTGAACCATCTGCTTCTGCCACTGATGCCGATAACTCATCTGCAACTTCCGAAGCCGCTGGTGCTGCCGCTACATCTGACTCGACAGATGATGAAGACGAGGAGGAACCTGCTGCAGGTGGAATGTCTGGCGGTGCCAAGGCTGGTGTTGGTATCGGTGTTACTATTGGTGTCCTCGCTCTTCTCGGTACGGCTGGTTTCTTCTTTTGGAAGAAACGTCAGAACCAGCAGAACCTTACACGTGGACACATGGACGACATGTCGCCCCCTATGACTGTCAGAGACCGCAGTTATCCTGCACCTGATCAAGGCTCCATTGGCGAGAAGCACGGATATGATCTTGAACTTATGTCCCATCGATATGAGGATATGCTTCCTCGAGAGGAACCCCGACATATGGTTTGAGTTCACTTTTTAAGAAATTCCGGCGTTTTAAAACAGGGGCACAAGCAAAACCAATATATTGCAAACGATTCCATTCAATCTATCGATTGCACAACAATGCCTCGTGACACCAGACCAGCCGGCCAGCCTACGAGCACTCATGGCCATTAACAATCGTAATGGTCCTAATAATGACAGTGCGTTTGCAGGGTCTGCGAATTACGAGTGTAAATGACATTTATATCGAGCCAAGTTTTGATTTGAACGGCGTTATACGGTTGCTCAACGGTCAAGATACCACAAAATCACCTTCGGAAGGGCCGCAGCCATGTTTGAACAAAATGAAGCCGTCATCTTTTGCGTTGGGGCATTTGAGCCTCCATGTTAACTTTCATCAAGTGTACATCCTGTTCATTGTACATATCTTACAAGTTTCTAAGAGAAATTATACAGTGGTCTTTTCTACCCTTGAATTCCCCGTCCCTTTTTTCGAGCTTCAGTGATATATATGACAAACATCTTGTTTACCACGAGTAGTATGGTCTTTGTCCATACACAGGTCGGTTGGGCAGATGCACCCAGGGCCCCTTCTTATTCTTCTTCGCCACGCGCTCCTCATGCTCTCGTATTCTTGTCTTCTCCTCTTTGAGCAAGACAGTTAGACCTAAATGGTTGTCAGTGTCTCTGAATTCAAAGATATACCGAAAATGGCATGGAACGTACTTGTGCTGGGATGTCTAATGATACCCATGCGTCCTCGACCCTTGTAGTCAATTCTCTTTCCTCGCCAGGGTCCTCTTCCAACCCACGATTGAGCGATGTACATGCGTGTAGGGTCCTCAATCTCAAGCCACTTTCCGTCGATAGTCTGTATCTTCTTGGGCGTTTTCAAAATTTCGTCGTTGAACTTTCCAAGCCCCATTCCCCGCTGAGCAACAGCCAAATCGCGGGCTTCTTCAAGATAGTATGCCATTTCAGCCGCCATCTTCTTCTTTGACCACTTCATCTGCAGAATAGCATCGTCGACAGTCTTGCCAGCGATCTGACGGGCCAGCATGACGAGCTTCTTGACACTTGTGGGCATGAACTCGCTCTTGTGCAGGAGCTGTCGCTCTGTCATCTGGATACGCTCTTCCTTGGTCAAACGACCGTTACGACGGACCATCTGGATGACCTTCTTTCGCTGCCAGCGAACTCGGCTTCGAGGATCGGGGTCCACAACCATGGCCATGCTCTCCTTCGTCTTTTGTTCGATCTCAGGGGTGCCAGGTGCGGCGGCTTCCGAAGTTCCTGTCTCGATTTCGTCTTGGAAAATGTTGTCCTCCACGCCACTGTACATGCTCTTTTGAAGATACTCCTCGCGGCTCTTGGGGTTGTCAAGTTGAGACGTAGGATCCAGGGAAGCCACGGTCTCGGCGCCCTTATTTCGTGGTTTGCCCCATCCTTTGAAGAGGTTTGAGGCCCATTTATGTCGTCGCTGAACTGTAGGTCCGAAGGTTGCGGAGAGGACGGGAATTGGTGTGCTGGGTACCGGATGCGCAGTTCTTGCTGTAGAAAGGCCCTCTGTGTTAGTTTATACAACTTTCATCGCCAATTGAACGGTATTGTCGTACCTGACACTGCCAGCCTCTGGGCGGCCAGTCGGAGACTCATGGTTGCAGATATCGTCGGGCTCTGCAAACCAATTAGTCTCTCTAGAGTCGCTCTCGCTGGATGTGTCGTGCAGCAGAGCGTCGTTTCAACGGACGAGATTCTTTTCCGTAGTGTATTTTGCCGCTGTTCAGCCGTGGGGTTTAGTGAGATGGTAATGGGTATCGGAACAGAACTGTTAGCAGGCGGGTGCACGTGACTCGGGTGCTCTAGCGCGATTAACATCAGCCCATCTTCGGAATCATCTTGGAACTGATTGACCACATCGAAATCCCAAGCACCTCTGCCACCCTCGAGAGCTCCGATCCTTCTCCCGAACAGCTTCGCATCAATAAATCAGCCACAATGCCCGTCAAGCCCATCACCGGTGTACGTTTTCCCCGACTCAATGGCTCGGTTTTCGCAGTCGCCCGGGCGAGAGGAGCCCCAATTCCTCCTGCTACCAGAGCTTTTCGTGGACTGACATTTGCGCTAGATGCTCCGACGAAACCTCGTCCTGGACCTTAGCATCGCCCTCGGTATGTCGAATCCTACTACGAATTAAGTCAGACTGCATCAATTGGCAATTTATCTATAAAGAGGAGGATTCTTTGGGCAGCTGACAATTCGTGTGATGTGGTTGGTTGGAGGATCAGAGCAACAAGCTGACCAGCAACGTCGCAGGTTCCGGTTTCGTCATGGCCAACTTCTTCTGGTAAGGGAAATCATCGATGAAGCGACACGATAGGCAAGATTACGAGACTCACCATTCCGACACAGGTACGGCTATCACATGCCCCGAACCAACGCCCGCGACAACTACTATATCAAGCTCGAGGAGGAGCGAGCTGCCCAGAAGGACGAGTAAACCAAAGATATGCCAAGTTCGAAATCGCGTCACTTAAAGCTGGGGCATAGGGGAAGATGGGAACTGCACATAGAGGCGGCTAGCCAATGTTTCGTTTGTCGTGTAGGTGGGTAGAAAGCAAAATACCACCGAGGCTTCATCCAAACCCATCGCTGGACAAATTATACCATATACAAGGGCAACCGAGTCGTGATGTGCTTTTTGATCAATTTTGAGAGGATTTGCAGAGTGACATGTGATGGGAATGCGATTCGTGCTGAGTTGACGATCCTTGGAGATTGCGAGAATGAGTCACCAGGATGCACTCGTTATTATACCAGCATCGCGACTCTGTTACAGAGACGACTCACAAAGCTAGGTATGTTTTGTGATTGGCAAAGCAGCAGTTATCGCAGAATTCGAGGACTGAGGATGGATGCCAATTGGAGAACGGCCTCGGCCCTTTCCGACAATGCCGTCATCAAGCTGTGACAGTCTTGCAGATGGTTCAATGCTCCTCTAACGTTCAAGCAAGCATACATCCCCTGATGTTTTTCGATCACTTTGGCTCGACCTATAGGTAAGATAGTATAATTAGCTTGGCCCAGATAACTAAATCAATGGCGGCTTTGCTTTGGTGATTTGCGCGTGTTCAAGATAGAGCAAGACATATCGTCTAGAGCCAACCGCAGATACTGTCGGATTGCAGCAACAAAAGTCGTAGAACGAATAAACAATATTTATTTTCATCAAGTTCATCTTGCTGTGTCGGGTGAGTGCCAACTTGAAGACCAGTGGTAGTGCTGAGGAGGTGCCTTGTTTTTGCCATCTTTCCCATCATCGCCTTTCCGTCCCTCGGCAGGATAATCTTTGCCCTCCCATGCTGTTGTCTCAATCATAAACGAACCCTTCCTGTCTTGACATCTGCACGAGCAAAAAGTCAGAATATTTTATTTCCTTGCCATATTTTTCTAGGACAGGACAGGGAAAGTCGCAGAGGGAACACTCACTTTCGAAATAGTCGTTCAACGGCGAAACATTGCACAGGGCTATCCCATTTGACAGGCTCCTTGATCTCGCATTTATACTGCAGCATCTCGAGGAGCTCGCAACCATTTAGATCGACATTCTTGGCGCCCTGGTCTAGCTTGCGTTTGCGACCGCTCAGGTTGGTCTGGACACGCTCAGGAAGCTCTGAAGCGTGGAAAACTTGACACGGGTAGCCCATTTTCAAAGGCGATAGTGATCGTGACTCGCAAATATCATTTGATTTTGGAGTTTCTCAGGTAGAAGATCGACTTCAGTGTTTTTCACGATGGAGGCGGTGACTGGGAGTCGATTGCTGGGAGAGGTTGAGGAGTTGAGTCTGGAAGAGGTGAGTTCAATATTCAGTCAGTCCAGGTTGAGCTTTTTGCCGTTTTAGGCCTTGCTCATCACACATCACCACCCCATTGTCGACCATGCTTGAAGATTATCATGAAAATAAGCAACACAAGAGATGGAACTCGCGCAATAATCTTTCTGAGCTCATTCATGTCCCAGAGCTATTTTCAAGCCTTTTCAGCATATAATCTCGAGATTCTTGCCACGCAGCTGTCAAGTTTACATACACATGAAACCTTACCCAGTCTTCCTACCTAGTTAGCACGTCTGCGTTTGAGTTCTCGCTCTATATTCATACATATACTTGTTCGAATGTGTTACTGAATTATAATAACAGATGCTTCGAAGCTTGCGTTCATCCGTCTCATCGTTGCCGAATGTGCTGGGCACCAGAACTCAGGTTCAACAACCTCAAATTCAACCAACAAAACTCACACATATATCACCGCTCGACGAAATTGCTGCTGCTCATTTCCACACTACCAAAGCTGCAGGTATCGGGATCTCTGGCCGTTACCTCCCGCTCCTGTATAAACTTGTATCAGATCTTGTCAGCCCTCCTCATTCCTATGCTATTCTCGTCGTCGACATCGAAGGTCGTTTCGACGCTACACGCCTAACCTGTTCGCCATCTCATATGCAGCACGCTTATGTTCAACGACCAGCTCGAAGCGACCCAGAACATACCCGGACTCTTATCGCCGAGACAGAGGGGGTTCTTCTCTATGGCGATGTAGCACGGGCAAGCGCTGGTCGTGAATGGTGGGGGACTATCGTTGTAGGTGGCCCAGGGGCTGGTGACATTTCGGCAGGCTGGAAGGGATGGCTACGGGTTGATCGCGAGAATGTGCGCGGCTTCGCGATGGGCATCAGCGCAGAGGAAGCACTGGATCAGCAGAAACAGAGACAGGATGTCGTGGACGCGGCTGGATGGGTAGCCTCCTCGCAGTGGGGAGGATATACCTTCAAAGAAGGTGATGACACGCCTGGAAGGGATGAAGGAGAGGTTGTATACACCGACGATATGGAGAAAGATGAGACGTCACGGCACCAGGAAACTTAACCACTAAGAGCCTCGGGAACGGAATAATTGTATACGAGCTAGACCAGTCCTTAGACCGGTTGTTTCTGATGCTCCAAGGCTTGGAAGATAATTCTTCTGCGACCCAGCAGTGAGTGTAGTTGAGAATGAGTCCACATAATCTCGGATTACCCAAAATGTTCTTCTCGGTCAGTATGGGTCTACTCCGGACTGACGTATAAAGCTCATCCGGGGAAAATGCAATCACGATGAAAATCATAGCAAACTGTCTATAGATAAGCCAACCGGTGCAGGGAAACTGATGAACATGCATGTGGACCGTCCAGATTGTATCATGCGATTTGAGTCACAAACCTGTTCCGCATATTCGTCATCGTGAGCCTCACTCACATTCCCCAGTATTTGGTGTTGATCCCCATGGGCAGGCACAGCCTCAGCAAGGACCTCGTGAAGGAATATTGGGTCGTTTATATTGTAGGATCTCCATCAAAACGAGCTCTGACGCCAACTGAGCCACTTTTTGAGCAAGATTTGGCATCAAGTTTGAGCCTCATCAGCCTCGGTCGTGAAAGATGGGTACAAGTAGGCTTCTACCGAGACCGAGTTACGAAACAGCTTGGTGGGGTTAAGAATGGGGAACCTCTTTGATCTCGATATCGATATCATGATCGAGAGGATCGAGAATTTGAACATGCCATGTAGCTGTGTCAATCAAGTATAGCAGAAGGAGTAAGCTTAACCGTTACATTACTCGATGACCACGGCTTTCACAGTTGCACATTTATAGTTTACTTTTCACTTAATATAAGTACTTGCTAACTTGCTCGAGATAGAAGTGCATTACTTGTTGTGAAGACTATAACTTTCCAATCACATTGCAAAATGGTAGTTGTGTAGATATTGTAAGAGCCTTGAATTTTTCTATCTTTATGCTATTCTATAGGGTTGATGTGATGCTCATCAGGGTATAGGTGGGTGGTGCATCATAGGTAGGTAAGAAGTTAGCTAGATAAGATGAAAAGCCTCGAATCTAGAACTCATCCGTCTATCCAGATGTTGTATGTTCTATCAGATCTCCAAGACTTGTAGGTGTAGTGTGCTCATGGCACCTGCAAAGAGCCGTAATGCAGATGCGTATAAAGGAAAGTTCATATCGCATGGCTGTGCTGCAACAAAAGAAATCCCATAACTCCGTCAAATTCCCAAAGAAAAAAAGGTGTTATCCCAAAGTAATGTATGTGAAGATAAGAATGTAGGTGGGTAGCTTAAATGGTGATGCCGTCCATATCGACGGCAATCTCGGTGATGCCAGACTCAGGGACAAGGGCAGGCTTGGTCATCTGACCCTTGGCAGCCTTCTTGTCCATCTCGCGCTTGATGCCGTGGTTGACAGCGTCGAGGACGTTCTCAACGGTGACGCGAGGCTTGTAAGCGGGTTCAGTGCCATCCTGGTAGACGCCGGTCTTGACCAGAATGCTGTACCAGTCATTGTCGGCAACCTTGTTAACAGCGTTGGTGCCTCGAATATCACTCTCGGGAGTGTCACCAACAAAGTAAACAGTGTCGGGAGGAGCAACAAGGCCGTGCTCAGTCTGTCGCCATTGACCCATCAAACGGGAAGCAAACTCAAAGGTAGACACCTGAGGCTTGCCGAAAGCATGGGTGTGCAGGACACCATTGCCACCAGTGAGGTCCTTAAAAGTAACCTCGAACATACGACGGAGGGCACCCATTCCAAGACGAACGTGCTCGTGAGCAGCGGACCAAACAACATCGTTGTGGGAGAAGTAGAAGGGAGGACCCTCGTCGTTGGTCTCGCTACGGGTGCCGAGGCGGCCACCCTTGGACATGGCAACATCGAGCATGATCTGAATATCACCAGCCCAGTCGCGAGAGTCGGCGAAGACGAAGACGGCGTCAATGACAACGTCGGTGAAATCGCGGTCTCGGGAGTTGCGACGCTCCTCATCAGTGAGCTTGCGGAAAGGAGTGGTGGCAGCGTTGTGCTTGATAATGTCGCCAGGGGTCACGACATCCTTGAAGCCGTAGCCCTCAGCAACATGTCGGCACTTCTCACCCTCACCTCCGACAACAAGCACGGTTCCGTATTTCTCAGCCATCTCTCTCATGGGAGTGTGGCCACAGATGAACTGGCCAGGCTTGATATCGCACTGGAGCTGGCCGGAGAGATCATTGCATCGCTCCTCTTCAGTCTTACCACCACCGTTGGTGAGGAAGATGTGAGGCCTATTACAAGGTGTGTTAGTATCATGTTGTGACACCCAGGCAAAAATCACGATGCCCGTTATTATGTGGATCTCCCCAGAATAAATCCGGGGATAGTGGATCGTGACTGCATATGGTGGATGGTTCGACTTACACTTGAATTCCGTATTCATTATCGCCATTTAGGACCTTCATGGCCTGGAGGGCCTCAGGAATGGCTCGTCCACCGCGGACAAGGACACCATCGATGTCGAAGGCAAAGACAAAAGAGTCTGCCACGGGCTGGGAAACAGGAGGGGAGAGGGGGGAGGCGGGAGATCCGAGACTGGCAATGCTGTCACTGGAGCTGGAGCTTCCGAGCTCAGGAGAGCTAGGGACAGAATCGGGAGTGGTGACCTCGCGCTGGGCAGGGAGGTTGTCCTTGAAGAACTCGGTCTGTTGTGAAGACATTGTGGTGGTTGTTGTGGTTGTTGTGGTTGTTGTGGTTGTTGTGTAAGAACGAAGATGGTCCTGTTCAGGCGCACGCGTATCGATTAAGCCGCGTGAGGTTGAGAAGTGGTTGGAAGGTCGAACAAAGATGTTTGAGATAGTCGATGAATTACTCGGGAGTGTCGAGCTATTTGTGTAGATGGTGATAGTGGATATGGAATCTGGGGAATGATGGAGAATGATGATATCTACCGTCAAGAACGGTGGGAGAAATCCGGGGCTTTATAGATTTAGCTGTCAAGCGGAGAGCAACTGGCAGGTACGTAAGATTCCTGAGGAAACAGTCATCGAGCAAGGCGTCATCTTGGCTGTGGCCTCTGATCGATATCGAATCGACAACAAAAGGTAGGTATCAGGTATCCATGTCAAGACAAGGCACGGCATGGCTGGCATCTTCGGTAGACGCCCGTCGATACGTAGCTCGGGGTCCAATAACCGAGTCATTTCACGTCTATTGAAACCGTGGCAAGCACATGGATAATTCTCCTTTACCCACAATAAGGGTTCCACAGCTTGGTGATGGTGATGTTTTGGTTGTAGTGTAGTAGCAGGAGAAAAAAAAACTTTACAGTATGAGGTAAGGGATGTTGATGACGGCGTTGGTTCCTTCCATTTTCTAGTCTGGGCAACAAAGGTACCTGTCAGAGCCAGGTGAGTGGGTACTGGGTACCTGCTGTTCCCTGCTGTGATGCGCCTCGACCCAGCGTATTAGCTACGCTAGCTTCTGGCAACCTGCTGTTCCCCTTCGCGGCTGGGGCGGGCTATCATGTTTTTGTTCTGGCGTACCTGTGCACTGGGTTCTGCACTAGAGACAACCCCATTCTCAACTTCACTTCGCACAGACTGAACGTCATGACCGACCAGACCAGATACGAAACACTTCATGCCTGCCCTGTTGTTATTTGTCAGTCAACGGCTTGTAAATAACGCAACTGGAGCTGTACATGCTGTACTGTAATGTATCACATTGTCATGTTCTTTCAGTCATCATCTTTGTCTGTGAGACGTTGGACATGGCTTTGATCGCCAATTGATTGTCGTCTTCTAATCTGGCTATCAGAGTTTCTTGAATCGTATCAGACACCGCAAAAAACGGTGTAGAACTGTGGCGTCTTTGAACGGCAAAGATATGCTGTACTGTACCTCTACCGTATCATTTACCTATACCGTACCGTCGAGAGAAATATTCTTGTGGTGTGGACCCTGAGGCTCCTTGACGAGGTACTATCATGTACGTATCGCCAATCAGGGTCTTTATATCGGCAATTTACAGCCAGTCAAAGCAGCATCCCCTGAGCTTCACCTACGAGATGGCTGCTTTCAGGGGCTACCTACATACAGTAAGTACTGTACCGCTACTTGACTCTCGGCGTGAGAATTAATGCAAGGCCGACGACATCAAGCGCGCGATGCGTGAGGGAAACCGGATTCAGTACTCGACCTGTATCAAAAAGTATCCACCGTCAAGCACCGCATCCATGACGCCAATACGGTCACCGTCAGAGGAAGAGGCATTGTCGACGGTAGAAATGCATGCAAGCAGCTTCCTGCCTCCACTATCTCCTGTGGAATCAAGACTCGGTTCGTTATTCTGTGCCAATCTGGTACCCGTTTCGTACTTTTTGCTCTTTATTTCGCGCGCACAGTTTCGGTCCGTTGTTTGAGTGACGTCAAGTTGGGTCCGCTCAGGGTCCGCTAATGCCCCTCCAGTCCGTTCCGAAGCCCTATCAGCCACGCCGAACGGCCCCACCGGTGGGCTCGGTCATCCACCTTGCGGTCTTTGACGGGCACTTTCGGTTGGCGCTATCAGCAAAAGATTATTCATACCAGAAAAGTGTTACATTGCACAGCAATCGCCAATTCCTTGTGTGATCTTGACATGAGCAAGAAATACGACATTACGCACTCGCAATAGATGACATACTCATAATTCCTGTAACAGGAGGAATTAAGGAGAAAAACCATGGTTGCACAACATGACTTGCTGCAACACAAACTACAACTCAAAGAGATCTGTCCCTGAAAGCATGTGAAACGCGGTCAAGAGATAGCCGTTATCACCTGGATCGGGACCAGATCTGCATAGTGCACCCAGTACAGGCACACAGGGTCCTTGTACGCCAGAAGGGTTCGTCCATGAGCAGTTCAGGCTGTGTGGGCTGCGTGCATGTCACTGAACCACGACCGGCCTGCCACTTCAGTCCAGCCGAGCTTGGCTTGGCTGGTCTTGGCTCGGCTCAGCTCAACCTTTTGGCGCTTTTGCTTGTCGAGGTCGTCTTGATACGGTAGTCATCATCGTCATGGTCACCGTACCGTTTTCCCGTCTTACTCTTACATGAGAGTACCATCGATGAGCTAAGCATGCATGCGCTTCCCTTGTCATGCCCTGTTATCTGTCTGGTCGTTTGTTTACGTTGTCCAAGAACATCTATTCGTTGAACTACTGTACTTCTCTATCTTGGCGGCGACGGCCTTTTGAGTCGACCGCGAAGAACCTCTGCTAATACTGGGATCATGGTTCAATACGCTTGGCAGTCTCGATATGTCTCGATTCAACGTTCTCGTCTTCGCGGGGTATGCGCGCGATTAATACCACTATTCCTTGTATTATCCCTGTATTTGATGGAGAACAGTGGTCGGACGAAGTTAATAATGAGGGGAAAATACGGCAAAAAATACTGGAGAAAACAGTGAGGAATGGTTGCCGTATCTGCTTGATGTGTGAATTTACTTAGGTATGTATCACATTACGGTGGGTAAGACTGATACGGTACGGTAGGTTCTCTATCCTCGCCTGAGAGCCATGGGAATAACTTCTTTTTGGTGGCTGTTTTCTTTGACGTTGACAGCAATGCGTGATGTCACTACATCCCCTGTAAAGAATTTCTAGAAAACAAGACCCTCAGCAAACAGAGTTCAGACTTTGCCGTGACAAGAGATATCTCGCCTCTTCACCAAGAAAAAAATCCAAGAGAAAAAAAATCCAAGAGATTGGTAGGTAACAGTAACCAGCAAGCCCATGCAAGGCGTTGTCTTGGCCAAAGTATAGTGTACAGCCTCGGTCGACTCCCGCCCAAGATCCTAGCCACCTCCTGCTTATCATTTACTCGTTACGACCAAATCCTCCCGCTGCCGTTCAGCACCCTTCTGAATCGGACGGGATATTATTCACGTTTTCCTTGATCTGTGATGGAGGGTCAAGACAACGGTATGGCAGCCTCAAAACATTACAGGGAAAAAAGGGTGTGATAGAGGCGGATTGCGCAGAGATCTACAGTTGCACGCTACAGTTCAATTCGCAGCGCTCTACATCGAGCTCATGTTGTCTTACGGGAGGAAAAAGCCGCGATATGCGGATTGCTCATAGTTTTGATGCAAACTAACGAACATGCTTGGATATTCCTCTTGTCACATCCTCTCTCCTCTTCAACTTGTACAAGTTCACAGGGTAATCCCGGATTAGGCATCGATCCACACTTCATGCGCAGAAGAACGAAAACTGAAGCAGCCGGCCGACGCCGTCTGGCCGTCCAAGCCCGGCCCCGCGACCCCGGACATGATAGCGCCGCACCGGGTCTCCGAGTACTGTACAGTACTATACAGAGAAAGTTGCCCGTTGCACAAATGGACATCCAGGCTAGGGTATTTCTGACATCCAATACATTCATTCGAGAAAAAGCCGTCAGGCTCCACGAGTCAGAAACTTCACGACTCAAGCAGGCAATTCCCCGCGCAACTAGAAATGACCCTTCTCCACAAGCAAGGAACAACATGTTGATGGTGGTTATCTCGTTTCCATAATTCTCCAGGTTTTGGTCTCGCTTCGATTTCCATAGCGCTTCGCCTCCACGTATCCACTTCTCCATATCCCCATTTCTCCCCACGAGCTTAATCTTCTCTCCTTCACTGAAGATTGACGAACAGACCACCGTCAACGAGAAGCTGTGCACCCGTCACGTATCCGCTAAGCTCTGGACACGCCAGGAAGACGGCCGGACCAGCCATATCAGAGGGCGAACCTGTACGGCCCAGAGGGATACGGCCTTCCATGTAAGCTCTCTTTGTGTCGTCAGCCAGATCTGCGTCATTAAGTTGCGTGCGGATTGTGCCGGGAAGAAGGGCGTTGCACCGGATGCCGTGTTCTCCTAGGGCACACGCCGTGCTCTGCATCAAGCTCAATACGCCCGCCTTGGTGGGTGTATAATGTGTCTGTTGACCACCGCCAACAAGCGCAGAGATGGACGAGACACCGATAATGCTTCCTCCCTTGGGCTCTTGATGAAGCGCCATCTGTCTTGCAGCAGCTTGGGTCACGTAGAAGGCACCATCCAGGTTTGTTCGCACCGTTGAGTGAAGCAGGTCCGGCTCGAGCGTCAGAAAGTCAGCGAAGGTGCAGATACCAGCGTTCGATACGCACACGTCAAGCCGCTTCTTTGTGGAATGTTCTACAGCCTTCTTGACCAAATCTGTTGCTGTCGCTGGGTCGCGAACGTCGCCTTCTTGGTGCTCCAGATGTCCAGCAGTGGGTGATGCTTTTCGGATTTCGTCGGCCTCGGCGATAAGCGAGTCGAGGTGCACTTGGTCCTTTTCAAGACCTAGATGATTGACCACAACATTGGCACCTTGTCGCAGAAACTCGAGACAGATAGCACGGCCAATTCCAGTGGTACCGCCGGTGATGATTGCGGTCTTGTTGGCGAGAAGACCCGCCGGCATCAACATGATGAATGGTTTATGCGAATCCGCCAACTGCTGGGGTTTCTTGTTGATAAGATTCACTAGGGTTCGCGACTTTCGATTCGACTTTCGGTCGCTTTCTCTTGCTCTAGCTGACTCGTTGTTTTGTTGCCAAAAATGAGGGGTCGTTTCGTGAAATGGAGAGCTTCGTAGACAATGGTTTAAGGTACTGAGACTTTTGAAATGGTTTCCTTATTGCTATGGTTTGTGATGAAGAAAAGTGAAAGAACCCTCGATTGATTATTTGTATGATCTTCCCCTCATTTCCGGCAAACGGCTCTTAATAGTACCGAATTGACCCTCCTCTTTGATGGTGAGCATCCATCGTGACCCGCGCAAATGGTGGGACAAGAGAAATGTGCCTCTTTTACGCCGAAGCCCCCAACTCATGACACAGTTCTGGACCTTTTTGTGACGATTGCGATGGAGGGCTTCGGTGCAACAGTTGGCGAGAAATCATGGGTCAAATCAGATTTACTGCTCATGATGGGGTCTTGGTCGCTGTCTCGGTACGTTTTAACGCGAGACACCGGCGGGGAAGTGCTGGTTAGAAATGGGATGGAGAGTTTTTGGCTGAGAACTTTTTGGGCCAGAAGTTTGGAGTGCCTAGGTATGGATCCATTGTGGAGAGAAATTCTTACCAAGATAGTGATTCAAATTCACCTGCTGTAACCTCGGAAGAAGAAACACCAGAGAAATATGTAAAAATGATCGTGGACCTCTTTATGATGGATCGAATCTCGATAATCCCCTGTAGCCTAAATACGATCGGTTCCCACAAAACCCTGGAGTTTGGAACCCAGACGCTCAAGCCAACGGCTCTTTACTGGGTCGGCTCAGTATTAGGTACAGAGTAGATCGTGAGATTTTGCCACTGGCGCTCTGAACGGCCACCGTCTTGTAGTGGCTCAAGCTCAAGACGGTCACCGTTTGACCCCAGAAAAAGGCACTCACGATGTATCCTCATTCCCCAGTCACTTGTCAACTTCGCATCTATCCGCTCTGCAGGGTGCATGCACACCACAACTGTTTCGGCCGCATTATCAAGATCGTGTGATTTTCTTAGCTTAACAAATGCGGCTTAATCTCTTTGATACGTTACCCCGTCTGACTGTACGCAACTTGCACCTCTACCCAGGTAATCCAGGTAATTATAGGTAAGTACTTACGTCTCAGTAAAATCTTTGGACAGAAGAAACTGCCCCCCTCCATTTCTTAAGCTTCCATTTAGCTGGGGGACTGGGGGTATGGGATATACACAGCTGGGGCATCAAGAATGGGCCCAAGGCACAACAAGCTTATTCGAAGATAAAGAATACAGCATCGAACGAAAAGTGACCAGCTCTGTTCATGTGCATGCATAACCCTCACGCGCTCTTGGTCATCTCAATCATAGATCTTAGGAACAAACACATTGTGGTTTCATTTCTCATAATTTGTAACTAAGATGTCATGCAATACCCTCAATACGGGTCCTATCTATTTACAATATCAATCAACACCTACAAATGCAACCCACATTTTTCTTCGCTAGATCCAATACCGTGGTCGCAAAAGCAGTAACATAACCACAGACCTAATACGAAATTCCTCCGCAAACATCATGGCAAGTCCCTCTATAAGATGATCGCCTTTTTAAGAACTTGTCGACGTTTTAAGACTCTCCACTTTAGCGGCCAAAGAGTCAAGAGTTCCATTGGGCTTGCTAGACTGCTCGCTCGAGTTGTTTTCGTTACCAGCTGAAAGGCTTTGAGGTATCTCAGGGACCTTGAACAGGTAATCGCTAGGAATGAGCTTGGCTCGTGCAGCGGGGTTGATGGTCAGTCCGAACCCAGGCTTGTCCAGGTCGGCGGTGGTGAGGTAACCCTTGGTAGGAATTGGCTCATCAATGAAGAGGTCTCCAAACACCGGCAGCACGCTCTTTCCATCGGGAGAGTTGGCTAAATACTCCTGGAAGGGGGTGTTGGGCTGAGAGATTTGGAAGTGGTAGCTGTAAGGACCACTGGCGTGGGGGACGACTGGGACGTCGTATGCAGCAGCCAATGCTGCGACCTTGAGAAGCTCGGTCAAACCACCAAGCCACATGACGTCGGGCTGGATGATATCGAGATTTCGGCCCTCGACAAGCTTGCGGAAACCATATCGGGAGTATTCGTGCTCGCCTGTGGTGAACTTGACAGTAGGGTGTGCGCGCTTGATGAGCTCGAAGCCATCGGTATCATCAGGTGACAAGCACTCCTCCCACCAGTTGATGTTGAGATCGAGACAAGCCTTGACAAGTTCGATAGTGTAGCTGACGTTCAAACTCATGTAGCAATCGACCATGATGGGGAAGTCGGGGCCAACAGCCTCACGGTGCTTTCGCAGAAACTCGACGTTCTTGCGTAGACCCTCGTGTCCATCATCGGGGCAGAATGGCAGAGGGACCTTGCCTCCCCAGAATCCCATAGCCTTAGCAGCTGTGGGCTCGGGACCAGTGCAGTAGAAATCGAGACGCTCCTTGGTAGCGCCGCCAATAAGGCGGTAGACAGGCTCGTTGCGAACCTTTCCGAGAAGATCCCAGAGGGCAAGGTCAATAACTGAGATAACGGCGATGGGTAGGCCTTTGCGACCGTAGAACATGGACGCTCGGTACATTTGCTCGAAGAGAAGGTTGGTATTGCGAGGGTCGGCGCCGATGAGGAAACGCTCGAAGTGCTGGTGAACGAGCCAGCAGGCCGGAGGACCTATCGACTCTGTCAGCAAGCTGCAACTGGCCTATAGTTGAATGCGCAATCTGATAATCGCTGATCGAGTAAACTCACCACCAAAGCCAGTAGCAAATCCGACTGTTCCATCAGTGGCTTCAATCTCAACTAGGAATGAACCCAGAACGTTGATGCCCCAGCTAGTTCGAGACTTCTTGTATTGCTCCCATTTTGAAGCTGGTGTCGAGATATCGCTGTCGATGAGCCTATAAGTCGAATGTGAGCGTTGTCTTCGGCATCGGGCAGGATGAGAACCGGCGAGCATACCAATGACCACCTTTAACGTTGTGATAATCACCACCTATTTTTTTCCGAGTCAGTGTCTGTTCGCCAGATATATTTTACATGAAAGAGGAGAGTTTCCCATATCCTTCCTCGACGAAAGAAACCAGCACGACATACCTGATCCAACACCACCAATGATGAATGACCTAATGGCCTTGATCTTGGGAAAGTCCTTGACAGACGACATTTCGAGGAAATAGATGGGCCAATTGATCTATGCAGACTTCACACAGAGAAATGGACTGAAGCTTACAAGTCGCAGAAAGTAAGAAATGTTATGATGGTGGGACAGGGAAAGAAAAAAGTGCTACAAGCTGGGGATGAGCCTCTCTTTACAAAAGGATGCGCCGATCATGTATGTATTATAGATAGCAGTAACATGACTGCTAAGCTCATAACTGACTGGCCACTGAGTCTCGTGATGATACTTTCCGGCAAAGTATTGTCCCGTGGGGGTTGTGCATTGCCTCGGATTCCCCTCTGACGAAGACAGATATCGGGATGAGATGTACCGAAGTTGGTGTTGAAGAATGGAACCATCTCCAATTGCAAGACCATCTCCACAATTTCTCGGTCCTCGTCGGGGTTCCAGTAGAGTTTTTAGAGCAAGCCATGATCGGAGGAGCTTCAGCTTAGCGGCGGCTCATGAGTTCCATTTTTTCTTCTCTTTTGCCTTGTGAAATTTTCTTGTCTTGGAACAAGGAAGATACAGTAAATTGCTTTCCTGGTACATTTTCGTCTTCTATGTCCATCTTGGACAGTCACAATATCCCGCCTCTCTATATGCTTGCCTGCCTGCCAATCGCTGCTGTTCAACATCGTTATGCATTCAGCCATGTCTTGTTTCTGCCACAAATATCCAAGGCCGAGCACTTGGTCTGCAATTGCGGGGTGACAGGGGAGTGGAGGACAACCGGTAGCCCGTGTGGAGAGATCCGACATATGTACTTCGTACATAGGGTAGTCTAAGCTTTGGGGACGAAGCTCGTGATGGATTACTAGTTAGACAGTTTTATCGCTGTATTTTCGTACTCTCATTTCTCCATCTAAAAGTCCGACTTTGACATGGCCATTCAACCCTTGTTATACTTGCGTCGGTTGAAAACAGATCCAGCTCCTGAGGCTGAACTGAACGCAACCAATCATTTAACCCAAGGTTAATACCCAATGGTTGGGGGAGCGCTACCAGCTACACCACGTCCGGGGCAGCCAGATCCACTGATATATCACTTTCCACGAATCAGATTATACCGCTTCACCCATTTCCCCGCTTCATCTCCCCTTGAGGAAAGTGAGGTTGAAGTCGAAGTAAGAAGGTTTGGGCAGGTACGCGTGCGGCGCGAGGATCATTCTTTCTCTCCGCATTATAGATCCGTTCTAGCTGAACTGAGCCACTCGGGAAAGCGCTTTCCATCGCATGTGAAGTCAACTGCTTTTTCCCTTTCCCTTTCATCGCATCAGCATATTTTCTCTACAGTTTCACAGCAGCTGGCCAAAGTCATCTTCTTCCTCTTCAGCTGTGGCTCCGGTTAACCGACCGACGAGACCGAGCTTTGGCAGTTTGTCTAGGTGCAGTAGCCCTCTGAGTCCACCTCGGCCCACCCCAAACTGGCCCGGTCATCACGGCGCCACTTCCCATCCGTCCGAGGCACAAAGCCAGCAGAAAGCGAAGAGGATAGTGAGAAGACAGGTGCCAGAAGAAGGGGAGAGATCAGCTCATAAATAGGATTTATGAGAGGACATTCATGCGTACCGGCAATTCACGGTATTGGTCGAATTTTTACATTACCCTGACGACAATAGGTCACCCATCCATCCTTTTACTATTTAGTACTGTACAGGCCTATTTATCCTCGGGCGATCATTCTCCTAATCCCGCTTGTCATTATCCCGGATCGCGAGGTCAAACACGAACGGTCTTTCGCGCGCGTATATGCCATTCACCATTTTGTCGCATTGCTGATCAGCCCTGGCTTGCGCCTTGTTCTTGGTCTCTGTTCACAACGCTCACAAGACCGTTGGGGAACTCGTTCTTACATCGTGCCGACACACGAGACCAGCTACAAGGGCTCTGGGAAAACCACCCTGCCGCCCAACAGCAATATCACATTTAGCCATGCAGAACGGGGCCAGCAAAATGTCGGGCGACGGTTCGGTAGAGAATCGCCCGCCTTCCACAGAGGCAGACAGTGATGAAGCCAACCAATTCCATAGCGAGGATGAAGACCACGGCGACCACGAAACTCTCTGTCGTAATGGGAAGAGGAAACGTCCTGTCTCAGTCTCGTAAGTCTAGTTGTTGTCTCTACTTGTTGCTTCTACACACCTTTCCCAACCTACAATCTACTACCTCAGACTTCGGTCGAGTCCATGTCTCAAATTAAGGATTTCTTTCGTCCTCTTGGCAGATCTCCGATTTGATAATCATGTTGGAGTCTTATCTGCATTTTCTATATTCTCTTATCAACACCATGCCATCTGAGGCCACTTCATCGACTCATCCTTTGCCCTCCCCGCACCCTTCAAATCTCAACTACTACACGACATTACAAATTCAATCTGCTTTGTCTTCAACTATACAGCACGTCGACGACACCGAAGCTAACAATGCCGTACCTAGATGTGAGCTGTGCAAGCAAAGAAAGGTATGCACGGTCTCATCTCTTATTTTTTTCTATTGGAAAAATGTTAACCAAATCTGCCTCCCAGGTCAAGTGCGATCGTGGCCAACCATCGTGTGGGTGGTGCAGCCGCAATGGCGCTGTATGTGAATACAAAGAGCGTAAGAAGCCTGGTCTGAGGGCAGGTTATGGGCGCGAACTCGAGCAGCGTTTGGATAAACTGGAGGAGATCCTACGCTCACATGCTGAGATTCTTCACGGGTCTTTGGCATCTAATACAAACCCAGGCTTTGCCGCCAGTATTCGACAAAGCAACCCAAGCATTCCCAGTGACCAAGGGACACCACGGGATACTCATCACAACCTTTTCAGACCATCTGAGCCAGTTCGCACGCCTCAAACTGATCCAGCCTCATTCGGACAGAAAGCGCCTGGTTCAGGCTTTGCACCAAGCGCACCAAGCCTTGATTTCAGCGTTGCCCATACACCTAGGATGAATGACGGGTACCATGGTCAGAACAGGACATCGTTTTCAGGCGTGGCGGCACCGTCTCAGTTGTCTCCGATACAACACAATAACGCCACTCAAGAGTATTATTCTTCGGTGCAACCAAATATCCATTCGCCCACTGCCCCATTATCCACTGCACCAGGAACTTCGACCCCCGATCGTGATATGCCGCCATACGATCTTCTCTACGCATTAGTCGACCTTTACTTCAAGCATATCAATACCTGGTGCCCGATTCTTCATCGTAAAACGACTTTAGATAGTCTTTTCGGACCGTCTGCGCTCGATGAAACGGATCGTGTTCTGTTACATGCAATTGTGGCAACAACTATGCGTTTCTCAACAGATGCAAGACTGACAGAGGAACGGCGAGAGCACTATCACAGAGTTTCCAAAGAACGAGTCCTGCTCTACGGTATGGAGAATTCTTCGGTCAAGGCATTGCAGGCACTCGTCATACTTGCGCTCGATCTTTGTGGAAGCAGTAACGGACCACCGGGCTGGAACATTATGGCCCTCATTACCCGTTCTGTGGTGCAGCTTGGTCTAGCTGTTGAAGTTACCTCATCAACCGTATCACCTCACTACCTGTCCATATATACGCTTCGAGCGATGACTCTCTCGGAACCCAAGGATTTCATAGAAGAGGAAGCAAGGCGCCGTTTGTTCTGGATGATCTATCTGTTAGATAGATATGCAACACTTGCAACTGCTTTCGAGTTTGCTCTGGACGACAAAGAAATCGATAGAACGTTGCCATGCCGCGATGATCTATGGATCAAGAATCAAAAGGTTGACACTAGGTGGTTCAGCACTGACTTACACTCAGGCTCCCCGGGCCACGATATCGATCAGCCTGAGAATCTGGGCGCTTTTGCTTACTACATCGAGATCCTCGGCATTCTCTCGAAGATACACAAGTTCCTCAAGCAGCCCGTCGACATTAGTGCTCTGAGTGATGTGGAGCAGTGGCAGATGCGGTACAAGGAGCTGGACAGTATGCTCACGTCTTGGAAATTTAGCCTTCCAGGGGAGTTTGGTAACATGGCTAAATTGTTTCACCCGGGGAGCAAGAACATCAATTGTGCATGGGTAATGCTTCATGCTACATATCACACTGCTGTTATTCGTCTTCACTCGTCCGCGGCGTATCCTACAACAAGATCTCCGATCTTTACCCCGTCTTATAGCGCTTCACAACGGTGCCATGGTGCGGTCGAGAACGTCGCCGCTCTTGGAGAGTTCGTCGTGAACAATGGGATGCTAGCAAAGTTGGGGCCGCCCTTTGCTTTTACTCTCTGGGTTTCGGCGCGTCTGCTTCTTGTCCATGGCTCGACGGTTGAGCATAAGCTGTCGCCTCAGCTTCCGTTCTTTGTCGATAGCCTGCGTGAGATGGGACATTATTGGCCAGTTGCAGCTCGATATTCCCAGCTGTTACAGCGGGTCTTGGATGAGCATCACGACAGTGAACGACAGGGAGACGGTGTCACCCCTAGTTCGGTCAAGATCCTGTCTGACATGCGACGTACTGCGTTCGATCTGGATTTTCTCATTTCGCGTCAGCCGAAGCAGCCAGGTGGTTCAGCTCTCAGTAGACTACCGAGCGTAACACCGGCAAGAACACCTGCACCCAATGAGCTCGAGTATCTTGATGTATTCGACTTTTTCAACGTACCACGTCTTCCTTTGGGTGGTGAAAACATCGCCGGCGTCAATGGTACTCCAGCGCCGCCAACTAATATGGACGCGTCCAACGATAATGGCACGAGTTTGGGAGCGTCAAACGAGTTCAACATCACCAATTTCATGGTCGACGCTAACAGTGACTGGCTTTTCAAACAAGAAGGTGGTCCCAAATACATGGCAGCTACGTAAGATATACGGCGGGTTATTGTTGTATATTGAAAGTTGATTTTAAGTTATGGATGATGTTTAAGTATCGATACCCCTGATTTTACATATTCACAATTGGTTGATGAAGAGACAAGATTGGAACGGAATTCGGCATTGCATGCGAAGATAACATGAGGGTATCAAAATTTAAGGCTGATTAGACTGGACAACATGTAGTAAACTTGTTGCTGTAACATTCCCATAATCGGTGCGAAGCGCGAACGACTGATTGATAGCATACGCAGAATTGCTTTTAATGATTGAAAAACAGAGCCCTGCCTGGGTAGATTAATCCTTTACAGGAGTGTTGTAAATGTTACCGGTACAATATTGAACCCAGCCGTCTAGGTTCAGCTTTTTGATGACGGTGCTGAAGTTGTCGGTGCCCTTGGCCTTGCCCTTCTTAGAGCAGATAACTTTGCGGTCGGCCTCTTTGACCTTTGGTGCACCTTTGGGGTATTCAATGTTGAAGACAGGCTTCTTCGCCTTGATGAAGGCGGCAAAGGTCTCACACTCTGAGTACTCGACACACTGCTCGTTGACGGAGAATTGAACGAAGGGCAGAACGGATTTGATAATGTCGCCAGCATTCTTGAGTCCGGTTGACATGTTGTACTTTGCAGCTTCAGCGGCAAGGAACTTCACATAGTCAATGGAATCCTTCTCAGTCAAGCCAAGGCCATTGTCGTTTTGCTATAGTCATGTTAGATTTGGTGCTTGGATCAACCATGCGTGTTTAACTCACATAACCGTCGACATTATCAGGGTCTATAGCATCACAGCCCTTCTGGGCAGCATACTTGATGCGCTTCTTCATAATATTGCGGACATTGCTGCTTCGGAGGTTGATCCACTTCTCATCGGGCCATCCGTCCATCGTCTTACCCAGATCGGCCTTCTTGAACTGGTTCTTGTCATCGCGCCAGTTCTCCCAAGATCCAGCGCTGAAGTAGCAGATGACTTTCTTTCCAGCTTTGTGCAGCGCCTTAAAAGTCTTGGCATCGTTGTCATAGAGGTCAAGATCGTAGATGCCAACGTTGGGCTTGAGGTTCTTAGCCGTGCCGTCTTTGTTGAGCTTGAGGGGCTTAAGAAGAATGATTTGCCAGGTTGCACCGACTTTTGGTTGCCAGAGACTGCCGCGGGCCTTGAGATAAGGTTCTACCGAGTCGTCACTCTCTGCATTAGAGGTTTCATCGTTGTTGTTTCCTCCCTTTCCTCGAGTGAGGCCAACGCCTAGACCAACTGATAGGGCGATGATCACAGCAAGGGTCACGCCAATAGCAGTCAGCTTCTTCCATAGTGGCCAAGGTTGCTTTGTCTTTGCCGCCTCATTCTTCTCCGTGGTAACGACCTCTGTTGATTTTGTCGCCATGATTACGAGTGAGTGAGTGAGTGAGTTGATGAACGTGGCAGTCAACTGGTCTAGGTGTGCGAGGCTCCCAACGTGCTTTTAATGTAAAAAGCCATCAAGAAAAGGAATTACAGGAACATGCCAGGCACTCGAGCTCTAATCCTCATCCGGCCCGTGAGCAAGCCAAAAGGGTTTCAAAAGTCCAGGGCTGAGCATTTTTGCATGGATTCGATGGGCAAACTAGGTTGAGTTACTGCTACCTGCTGTCAGCACCAGACCACTAGCCTGAGATCTAGAACGAGCTGAGGATCAGGCATGGTTAAAGTCCCCTTCACCCCATTCCGAGGCTTGAAGAATCGCGATTCTCAGGGCTTCGGGAGCATCCGAATTGATTGACTGTAGATCACTATCACTGTCTTAACATTCCCTCACTTTATGCTTCTGTTTGGGCTATCAAGTGCAGAGCCAACTCGCCACTACACAGTGCTGTATCCAAGGTTTTAACATGAATCACTTGTTCAAGGTATATGCTCCTTCAACCTTTCCATGGGCAGATTTCATTTAGTCTGACTTAGAACATCCCGGTTAGCGCGGCATTCCTTCGTGATGTATCGGGAGGCTTAGACAACACCAAACCACGACTAATGACAATGGCAATACAATGACAACGAAGCACTTGAACACCATTTCGGAGTATTAATTAATAATAGGTCTAGTTATCTGAGTCTGTTTCAGCCTGAATAAGTCTTATGGACTATGTAGCAATAAAATCAGCCACGTCGCTTGCGTAGGTAGTAAGTAGCATAAATCATCTCACCATTCGTCCTACCCTGTACACAGACCATTCAATGAATATACCAATGCGTCGCACACTTAATATGTCTATCACGGACGGGTAAAGGACCAGAAGATGCTGAAATTTGATTGGAATCTTTATTTGGCGTTGATAAGATTATGATTCGCGATATCGTAGCTCCTTGACATTATAAGCACAAAATTGTTCGGAGCATGACGTTTTGTCATGTAGTGGATGAAACTTCACTGATCACATTCCAACATCATGATTCTATAGACTCAGGCATGTCTTGACGTACGAATTAGCATTAGAACCTATATCCACATCGAAAAGAACAATATAGTGGCAAGTTGTAGGCAGCGAATGAGCGGTTAACAGACACATAGAGCCCATCCTCTGAGCTTACAAAGCGCAATAGCAATAGAACAGATTCGCGGAATGTGAGGGCAGATGACTTAACATGTTGCCAGACTTTCGAGGGTTTATTTTAGCCTAAGAAACTCTTCTGGTCACCCTATAACCATTTCAGGTTGATGTTGGCCGAGATGGAACCCTTAAAAGGAAACTCGGCGATCAAGACTCCGAAAAGGACAGCAACACATTGAAATCCGTACGAGATGATATCCGACATAAATAACATGCTCCAAGACAGGTGAAAGTGTCTTGGTGAAAAACAACCACTTCATTTGTCGATATCCCGCACTGCTGTCTGCCAAGAACCGATATCAGTATCATACCATCTTACCCATCATGAAAGCTTTCTCAGCCCAACTACTTGCCACTTCGGCGATGCTGGCAGGGCTCTCTCAGGCATTCCAGATGAAGCGACCTCCGCCAGTCGAGCTTGTCAAGGGTTTCGAGTGGGCAAACCCCTTCGCGCCTGGTGCCATGGCTGCTTTCAAATCAAGATGTGATGACAAGAAGCAGTTCGAGGTTTTCGAGTATACCCTCGCAGAGTTGATGGAACCTCCCCCAAAAGGACTGAAGCCCTGGGCTACGGGCCTCAAGGCAGTCTTTGCCAACAGAGAGTACCCCGGAGCATGGCTCGGCTTGGATCACCACGCTGGTGGTCGCAGCGTACTTTTGATGAATTATGATGAGATTCCTCTCTTGGTTCGTGAGTGGATCGAGCAACAGGAGAGGACCGACGGAGAAGGCAAGGCACTTTTTGCCGTGCTCGAGAAGCCCAAGAACGACGATGATGAAATCGAGAAGGTTGTCGAGTTCCCTGAGGCTGACAAGATCGATCGCACCAGCGACAAAGACAAGGTTGCTGTTTTTGCACCTGGTGCCCTATATGGCATCCTTCCCTTGTGGGTAGCAGAAGCAAGCGAATGCAAAGGTAAGATGAGAAACCTGATCTGACCTCCTGTTTCGTGTGCAGTCAGTAACTTACTATTGGATTGTAGATCAACTTGTCGACTTGTCCAAGTATAGTCCAAAGCCCGAAGATGGCGGAGTTGTCGCTTGGGTTATCAACTCTGAGCGACAGGACAACCACAAGACAAAGATGGACATCAGAGTCCAGTCATTCAAGGAAAAGACAGTCCAGAGCGGTCAAGAGCAAGGTGAGGCGAAGACGGCGACGAGGGAAGAGTTGTAAAGTGAGAATTGTTGTATCGATTAGGATTTCCTTTCTTATTCCCCAAATATTTAACCAGGTAGCGTTTGAATTCATTGTGTTATCCATGATATGATAACAGAAGTTTTATGATCTGCCACCTGCCTCGAGTACCTGACCATGGACGCATAAAGGGTCTTCACTTGCACTTTCCCTAGATGGATTGGTCGAAATGCAATGTCGGGCGGTTGGCGTCAAGGTTCGTCTGTTCCTGCCTTAGGAAGTTATAGGTACTCGAAAAGTGACAACATTCAATATGAGTGATAGTAGGTACTCTCCATCTCGTTGATCGCGATCTAAAACAACCTCGGATCTTTTGCCGACCTCTCGGATCAGTCTTGAATATAAACATCTCATCCTCCGGTCTTTGACCGCTGTTCCAGAGTTCGACTCATAACTTTTAGACTCTGCAGGGCCAAAAAAGATCCTGGTATAGTTCGTTGGGCTGGGCATCTACACTACTGTATACCTACTGCACGATACTTGCGCACACACCGCCTTTGGGTATGGTCCATCGATCGACGCAAGCTTCACGATGCAGGTTTGAGTTGTCATGATATGGGTCTGGGTGTCATGAAGAGTCATTTATGTACTGTACTAGTGCACCAACCAAGATGCGGTGGACATCGTATGATGAGGGACGTTAACACATGTGAAGATATCCGTAGTATTGAGCTCAAAGACAGCAAAGCTTTCTCAGTTGCTTGCTTGGGTTCAACAGTGACCAGCCATTGAATCTGAGGCTTCATCAAGATGCATTGAAATTGAACCCAATTCACCGCCGACCAACCCAACCTCTTCACATGAAAGAAAGGAAAACCCATCAACTGAGGTGCACTGTACCACTAATGGAGCTTAGCCTAGTCTACCGTTAGGTGACCCAGGCCTGACAAGGTTTAGCCCAGGCACTCGTGGCAATGCAACGCTACTAAAACAACCCCAGTATCACATCCAATAGCTTCCGGTGATGATGGAGCTCTGGTTCAGATCAGAACCGCGTCCGTGCAATTCGCCAGATTGCGCTTATCTTCAGATGGGATGCGATTCACTATGATAGTGATGGAAGAGGAAGAAGAGGAAGAAGAGGAAGAGGAACTTCAGGTTTTGTCTGGTTGAAAACATTCAAAACATATATGCCGTCGTCAGCCACCACCAGCAGCTTATAAATGTCCCGGATGCGGTCTATTGCAGAAAAGCTGAATGGTACCCGACAGTACAGTACAATAAAGAAAAGAGAAAGCTACCCACAGACGACGCCAGCTAAACCGACCGCCAACGAGTAAACGCCATGACTGCCATGTCGTCAGAGAGGTCCCACAGCTCTCGAACTGCATCTGCGAGTCCAATGCAGATTCGACATTGCAGATGGATGTACTGCATCATGGGTCCTCCTAAAGAGTTGAGCGTTGTACCTGATGAGGAGTCACATCAAGAGGGTTGCCATAAAATGCGATGTATGGATGAAGTATCGTCAGCAACCAATACTGATACGGCGGTGATGAAAACATTGGATGAATTCGGTGTATTGAAATTGGAGGTTGGGAGTGACGAGAACAAACAAACGAGGTACTTTTTCTCTCTCAGATGCGTTGTACAGTACATCATCCTTGGCTTGATCCATAGGTAGAGAGATGCTCGCCTGTTCGAGTCCAGGGCGGGCAAAAGCATCCATTGCATTGCATCGCAGCGAATCCATCTGTATGCACGGCATGGCATGGCCTGGCCCGGCCTCGTTCGCCTGCTGCTGCTGCATCACAAGGGTTGACTTTTTTTGTTTTGTTTTTGATACCTGATAACAACCTCATTCATCGGACTTGCTCTGAATTGCGACTCACCTTCTTCTTCTTGCTGCTTCTGCTTCTGCTTCAGCTCCTGCCGTTGCTGCACATCATCACTGATTCTGCACACAATCCAAATCAAACAACCCCACGTGCTCTTGCTCAATTGCTTCTTCTTTCCATACCTCCATTATCACCACCGCTGCATCATCTTTATCCGTCCTGTACCTTTTTACTTCGAGACCTTACCTTATCTCTCTCCCAATCCATCCATCTACCTCCCTACTACGTATCTCCATATCTACCTTACCTACTACTTTCCGCTTTCGAGAGAGAGAAAAAAAAAAGACACCTTCTATGACCTTCTCTCAAGTTCCCCAAGCCAAAACCTATCTCTTCACCGTATCGACTATACGTATCGCTGCAATTATCACCCTGTTCTGCATCCGGCGAAGGCAAAACCATCTTCTCAAACGGCCTAGAATCAATCCCTGTCTCAATCGTTCCGGTCGATGCGGTCGCAGCACCCTTGATTTGTACCGACTGTACCTTTTTCTCGTGTCGCTGTTACTGCCCCGTACCCGTAGCCGCCGCCGCCGACAATCTTTAATTTCGCTCCAGTCCCCCCCAGCCTTGTTGACCAACGCCAAACCGGTCTTGTCTTGGTGTCTCCCCGTCTCGTCAACGAACTGGCTCTTCTTCTCCCAGGCCCAACCCAACATCTCTCCCACAAACAAAACAAAATCTCACTCAACCTCGAGACGCACCAAACGCCAGTCACCGTCACAGTCACCCTACCTTAAATCATTTTTGCGTTCTCTCGAATCCAACCCGAAGCCTTCGTCGCTCCGCAAAAATCTTATTTCAGCCATGGGCAGCTTCACTTTCAAGTGGTAAGTCGCAATCTACCGAACCTATGTTGCGCTGCGCTGCGCTTCACTTCACTATACAGCGCCGCTCGACACAGCTTCATCCAGCCCCCCGAGTCGCACTTTGTCTACCTCCACGCGCAACAACACCATTGACCTTTTTACGGGAGCCTGCCTACCCCAATACCTGTATCTTATAATGGTGCTTCACGTTGCAGTTACATTTTGCGACAATTCGTCCATGTCTGAGACACTCAAGACTGACCCCAAATTTTGTGTAGGGAGCATCCCGCCGACGAGGTCTACGTGACCGGCACTTTCGACAATTGGACTAAGAGCGTGAAGCTCGAGAAGCAAGGCGATGTCTTCTCCAAGACCGTCGACCTTAAGGAGCCCGAGGGCAAGATTTACTACAAGGTGCGTCAGCGTCTGCGAGCAACGACCCGCAATGCCAACAAACTGCCCTCTTTTCCCTCCCGATATTCACTTTGCATTTGACCTTCTTTGAAAACCCTATGCCATGTCGCGATCCTAGCCAGCGCCAAACCAAGGCTCTTACTCCTACAAAGACAATGGATATGTCATGTCATTGCTATTGCCAGCCAAATCTTTGCGCAGTTGGTGTTGGGACAAGAGCGAAGGATAGCAACGATGACCGTGCCACTCGGGAACCTGTGCTTTACGGTCATCACTATTTGCAGGGCTCTTTTAAGCCTAAACAACTTGGAGGCGCAATGGCGGTGGCTGCCGTAATCTTAGGCCCCTGCCCAAGGATTTTTTTTCTTGCAAGTTTGCGGCTGTGCCAGGATCGGGGATTGAGCCCCTGGTTCATTTCCCTGGCTGTCATGTCATGGGTTCTCTGCGACCCATTAGCATCTCGCACCATCCCCAACCAAAATCCCCCGCGGTTCGGTATGACGCAAGGCGACCACGATCGCGACAGTTCTGGAATGCGTTAGTGAGCGGAGAGCGCTACTACCAACCCATATCAAGTCTTTTTCCTGGTCACGCCGGCAGAATTCTGCGGCGCCAGCCGACGATATTGCGTTGCGCAGATTGCGCAGAGCCAAAGTCCCTTGGTGCTGCCAAGGCGTCCTCAAACCGGTGCTTGATTTGCTTGCGCGCTAGTGTGCCTGCATACCCGACCCGCTCTTGCTCTCAGCTCCGTCCTCCTCTTCGTCATCGCACCAGCTCATTAAACTCACTTTGTCCCCTCTTTCGAACCCAATTGCTCTTGCACTCTCTCACATACTTGTCGCACTACTGTAAAGACTATCGCTCACCATTCGATATTAGTTCATCGTCGACGGTAACTGGATCATCAATCAATCAGCACCTAACGAGCCTGATCTTGAGGGTAACGTGAACAACTTCGTTACTCCCGACCAGCTTACCCACGAAACGCCCGCCGCCGCTATTCTCAACACCGTGACACCTTCGTCCACAACTGCAGCCATGGCTAGTGAACAACCTTTGGAGAACAAGTCCGCCGCTCTGGATGAAAAGGTAATTGAAGAGAGGATCGTCAAGACAACACCCTCAGTGCGCTGACTTTTGAACAGTCCGCCCAAGACGAGAAGCTGCCTCTCGAGACCCCCTCTGACATTCCTGGTGGTTTCCCCGCTACCCCCGCGAACGAACTCGACAAGACCATTGGCATCAACCCCCTCCCCGCCTCCGAGGGCCCAGGAAACCCTGTCAAGCTCGCACCTGGCGAGAAGATCCCTGAGTCTATTACAGCTCAGAGCACCGATGCCTATGTGAAGTATGACAAGGAGTCTTATGAGAAGAGTGATGCCTATCCTGGCATTGAGACCGAGCTACCTCCTCCTGTGACTGCCACCACTATTCCCGAGTCCAGCCTTCCCATCATCGGTGCGGATGTTACCACTATTAACTCTGCTGCTCCTACTGCCACTACCGCTGGTCTTGCTGCCGATGTCCCCCTCGAGACTAATGGCGCTTTCGTTCCCGAGGTCGTGAGGGAAAGCCAGGAGAAGGCCAATGCCGTTACAGAGGCTAGCACAGATCCTGCTGAGGTCAAGGAGAAGACTATGGTTGAGGAAGAGCTCAAGGGCACCGTTCCCGAGGCCCCTGCCACCTCGGTAGGCACAGCTGGTGTTGGTACTGAGAAGTCGGAGAACACCCCCGACACTACCCTCGCCGCCCTGGCCGCCACTGCTGGAGGCGCTGTTATTGCAGCTGGTCTCGCGGCCAAGGAGACAGTGGAGGAGAAGGCTGTTCCAGCTCTCAACAACGCTGCTGACGCCATCACTGACACTGCTAACAAGAACCTGCCTGATTCTGTCAAGGAGCAGCTTCCTGTCGCCGCTCAGGAGACTCTTGCTGCCAAGAACGAGGAGCAGATTCGGGAGGAAGTTTCTCCTGAGGTTCCTGCTGAAGTCAAGGAGTCCCTGGTCGAGGCTGGAAAGTCTCCTGAAGCTGCTGCCAACACTGCCGCCGTTGAGGACAAGAAGGAGGTCGAGAACGAACTTCTCAGGGAAGTTAAGCCTGTCACCGGCATCTACGATTCGGTCGTTGAGCCAGAGATGCCTAAGGAGGAGCCCAAGCAGGTCTCTCCTGAGGTTCCTACTGAGGTCAAGGACTCCATCGTTGAGGCTGGCAAGGCCCCCGAGGCTGCTGGTAACACCGAGGCTGTTGAGGACAAGAAACTCGTTGAGGCCGAGCTCCTCAAAGAAGTTAAGCCCGCTGCTACAATCGATGAGACCCCTCAGGTCGCCCCTGAGGTTCCTACCGAAGTCAAGGACTCCATCGTTGAGGCAGGTGAGCGTCCTGAGGCTGCCGCTAGCGCCGAAGCTGTTGAGAACAAGAAGGAGGTTGAAGCTCAGCTTCTTAAGGAGGCTGAGCCTGTTCCTGCTGTCGACGACACCAAGCCTGTAGTCGAGACCAAGCCAGATTCAGCGGTCGAGAGCAAGACTGAAGAGTCCGCACCTGTCGTGCCTGCTGTTGTCGTACCTGCTGAGACTAAGACCGAGGAGACCAAGCCCGCTGAGCCTGTGGCCAAGACGGAGGAGCCCAAGACAGAAGCCGCCAAGACAGAAGAGTCGACTGCTAAGACAGAAACCTCTGCGGTCGGTAACGGCAGCTCAACAGCTGGCAATGGCACGACAGCAACTGGCAACGGTGCCTCAACAACAGAAACCAAGGCTGCCGATACCTCACGCAACGGCAGCGCTTCTGCGGCCAGCGGCAAGGAGAAGAAGAAGAACCGACTGAGCTCGATGTTCAGCAAGATCAAGCACAAGTTTTCTGACAAATAGATAAGAAAATGAGGCAACTAAGCTAATGTCGCAACGATGTGGTATCAGAGACGTCTCATGGGTTTTTCTTTTTTTGTTTTATTGCAATTGGTGTCTTCGTTTATCAATGATTCCCCTGGATCCATGAGGAAGAGGAGGGTGGTTGAGATCACTGAGGACGTGGATCTCCGTCATATACCTAATTCATAGTCAGTTTTTACGCGCATACTTTTGATTGAAACCGGACTTCAACTATGATTGATCCTGTTATTAGGTCAAAAGAAAAACTTTGGATATATATTTGAAGAGTTATGCTGTCTAATCTGCTCCCTTTAATCATGTGATAGACATGGTTGTCGATTTGCCTCATTTGAAAATGACTAAGTCGCAATCATTATGTAAGCCGTGTTGAGCATCAACCAGAAGCCGGTAACGCCATTGCCCTGCGCCGCCGAGCCCGTCAACTCCGTCACGATTTGCCCCGCCAGTGACTCGTTCGATCCACCTCCGTCTTCCATCCATCAACGGGGTCCGTCCCAACTGGACCCCTTCGTGAATCTCAATCTGACTCTCTTATATATCAAACTGTCTGGAGGCTTCAATCTCTACCTCTTTCGGACCATCCGCAGAGGCGGCAATCTATTCTAGATACCTGCCTTTAGACCTTACCATCGTCCCCGCCACCGAGACAAAGCGCGAGCCATCGAACGATTGAGCCCATCTTTTACCTCAACACGATTGATTCCTATCATTCTGTCACGAAAAAAATGAGCTCCTCTGCATCAAACGTGGGAAAGTCCATCCCTGCGCCGTCAAATTCACCAGCTATTCAAGCTGGCCCCGCGACCACAAGCTTCGAATCATCCCGTCGGCCATCACAGGCCGGTTCCTCATACACACAATCGATGCCTCGAAAGATTCAGGGCTCGCGCAAGCAGCATCGGAGCCAGCGTCGACCTGGACTTGGCGACAGAGCAGATACCGGCCCCGATGACGAAGACGCCATGGCTGAGCTAAGAGCGTTCAGAAATCCCAATAGCAGGCGCGGGCAGACTTCCATCACCCATCTGTTGAATTACTCTGTGGCACGACCAGTACAGGATCATCATTCGCATTCAAGGTCTTATAGAAGAACGCCAACATGGGGACCCGGGTCAGGATACCACGCCAGCGACAAGGCTAGATATGTCCATGCCAATTATCGCTTCATCCTCTCTCCAGAGGGCACATACAACAAACAAGCCACAGATGCCGATACCCATCTTGACTGGTCTCTTGTAATGCAGATTATCGCTTCAACCGAATCACAGGGTTCGTCTTGCCCAATTTGTCTTTCCGAGCCTGTGGCGCCACGAATGGCGAAATGCGGTCACATTTTCTGCCTGCCCTGTCTTATCCGATTCATGAACGCAGTGTCGAGCGAGGATGAGGCAAAGGGTCGAGGTCCAAGGTGGAAGAAGTGTCCTATTTGCGAAGATTCCATCTATATGCAAGATGTGAGGCCTGTCAGGTTCTACGCGGGCCAAGAAAGCCCGTTCCCTCGAATTGGTGATGATGTTGTCCTCCGATTGATGGCACGCAACGCAAACTCTACAATGGCGCTCCCGCGAGAGAGCGGCTCTGAAGCTTTGTACTCTGTGGACGATATTCCTTGGCACTTTGCTGCCAATGTTTTGGATTATGCCCGAATGATGAAAGGTACTACCGATTACATGTCCGCTCAATACGACGAGGAGATCGCCGCATTGGCCCAGCAGGCAAAGGAAGATGAGACATTGTTTGGGCAGAACGACGAAGGGTCCCAGAAGGCGATTCGAGCGATCACAGCCGCCAAGGAGAAGCTGACCGAGCTTCAGGTTGTGGAGAGTCCATCAACATCAACAAAGGCTTCTACAGACGCCGATTTTTATTTTTATAGTTCTCCGCCACACTTATACCTGTCGCCGCTGGATATTCGCATTCTGAAAACAAAGTATGGGTCCTTCTCGTCATTCCCTTCTACGCTTCTTCCTCGTGTCGAACATATCTCCACTGGCCATGTGGTTGATGATGCTATGCGACGACGGGCAAAATACCTGGGCCACCTTCCTCGTGGATGCGTTGTCAATTTTTTGGAGTGCGACTGGACCGATATTGTGCCAGAAGAAACGCTGGCGTCGTTCTCAAGTGAGATCGAGCGGAGACGAAGACGGAACCGCGACAAAGAGACACAAGAGGAACGCGAACGCCTCCAAGCTGAACGTGTCGAAGCAGCGAACTTGCGAAAAACTACGGGTTACCAGAGACTCCCTGAGCCGTTGGAGGATGATAATGCCCCTCGGATGGACCTTGAAGAATTTCAACCATTGAGCGGTCATTCTGGAACCACGCCCCCGGATCCTCGCCCAGGATTTGAGACATTGGCTGATATATCAACCAGCCCATCAAACCAGAGGACGGTCTGGGGCACGAGGGTGATCAATGGATCGCCTGAGATGGTAGCTGTGCAACATTCAGATGTTAACGACGGGTGGCTCAGAGACGAGGACCTATTCGATACAACGGATATTGCGATGCAAATACAGGCCATTGAAGCAGCGGAAAGTAGCTTTCGCCCGGATGATATCGGCGGAGCAGGGCCAAGCAGCAGTGGCGGCGGCAATGGTGGAAGCGGAGGTGGTAAGAAGAAAAAGAAACAGAAAATCACACTTATGAGCACAGGGGGTCGGAGAGGTAACTAAATCTATCGTCCTTGCCTTCAGATTGAGAAAGTATGAATTTCTTGGGGTTTTCTTCCGGCGTAGCCAGTTGTTCCAACTACCTTTCCTAGGCAGCTATTCTTCATAAGAGACGGAACAGGGTATCAATACCAGCATACATAGAATTTCCAGTCCGGCGACGCTGATATACTGGAGTTGATTTGATCCATATTTAATGAAATGCTGAGAATGCTTTGGTTTACCGCTCATGCAAATCAATATTGATCGCCAGTCACTGTCGTGCCTCGCAGATTTGACCTGTACGCGACTCGTCTTGTCCTCAACATTTCGGTTATGATAGCCTCGGAGATGAACTTTGCATGCTGCTAGGCGGATGTATCAGAGTTGGGGTCTCAGTCACTGACTTAAGAGGAATATGTGTGCTGGCTGTCCTATTTTGTCCCGTCTCGTCCTGTTTGGAGACATTCATATGTACTTGGTGGCTCTGCGATATACTATGATAGCGACATCTTACTCGAAGCTCAATGTTAATTTGTATCCAACAAGAGAAACCAGATTTGGGCCACTGCGCGGTACATTCGAATTATGCTTTTGCGTCTCCATTAACCAACCGTCTGTGTAATCTAGGTATGTTAGGCAATATGGTGGCCCATCTGCTATGAGAACAGTAAGATCTACTTTCAATGCCGATCAGAACTTCGAATGCGATATGAAACTCAGCGAAACTGACAGGGCTTGATCGGCAGAGTAGAGCAGAATAAGGTATCGAAAATTGACCGCCAAGAGCATAAGAGACAGAATAATATAGTTACTTTACGTGAGCTTGAATAGGTATCATTTCTGGCGCCCTAAGTCAAAAGATAATTCTTCAGTACAACCCAGTAGTGTAGATATAATAATATCGTCATAGCCGCTGGGACAATTCCCCACATAGAGCCCACTAGAGGCGGGAATGCCGATGTCGATAAACCCAAAAGCCATTGGATCTGAAGGCGCCTGTATGGATACGTATTGTTGTATTTCTGGTGACGATGGGAGCATGCGTGAAAACTGCCGGTAAACGCCACGTTAGTTTTTATTTTTACTTACCTCAGTGATCGTAAAATGGCTTAGACGATTGGACGTAACTCGTAAAGTCAGGTACGCAGGTGCGGCTCGAAGTACGGTATAAGTCAAGAAGTTCCGAGCCTGGAGGGGCAAAGACAATTACGGGCTGGCCTATCAGAGGGCGCCCGCTATGTACTAACTTGCCGTCAGGACGAAGCAGAATCTGTATGGTGTTGAGAAAGACTGAAACTATGAGACGTGCACACGGCCAAGACTTGAGTACCCAGCCATTGGCCAAAATCTTGGTTTCAAATCCAGGGATCAAAGGACCAACCAACATGACTAGGACTGCTTACGGATAAACAAGATGTAGGTATTTACTTGACCTTCTGGAATAGGCACGCCGCTTCGATAGCGGAGTTCTTGTCGTGCACAGCCAAGAACTGAGCTTCGACCTCCCATGGCCTTTCAACCGGATCGAACACGAACTGTAGGCGGTTATCGGATACACTTTATGGGCCTATGAACACAGTCGGGTATGTACTGTACTTGGGTTCATGATCAACTTAACAAGGCCCAATATTTGTTTGTCATGACAACACGATGAGAATTTTTCTGTTATTGTAGATCTTTTAAGCTTCAGTGGATATTGAAGTTGGTAAGTGCCCGACCCTATAGACAATCAGGGGCTGGAATTAAATTGGGAGGGAGCCAATTCTTATCGATGTCTGTTTATGAGTCCATACCCAGGTTACAGGAGAAAGTAGAGTGAATCTGCGGGAATTAGCGGGGCATCAAGAGCTAGCACTAATAAACTAGCGGCCGAGGAGTTGGATTTAAATGAGATTAAAGAGATTGAAGGGTATAGGTGGCCCAACAACAAAAACAGAGGGCATGGATATGGGGTGGAATGAACCAGAGACTCGAATTGAGATGGTAAAAGGCCAAGAGAATCAAGAATGCACGTGATGATGCGCCGAGGAGGAAAAGGTCGGTGACCCCGCGTTGAAGTGGCATAGACTTACGAATCATCCAAAACCTGAACAATAGGAAAAGCGCACGTTTGGACAATAGTGAATCTGTCATGACAGTAGAGCTTCTTGGCGAACCACTAACACTCTGGCCTGCAAGACACCGGCTGAATTGACTACTGTACCAGCTGCACGGTCCGGCTTTGTCGTCATGGGACCGGGGGATGGATTGGACTGGGCATATCCTTGACTGCCTGGGTCGTTGGGGAGGGAAGTGCACTGAAGCGCTTGTTCGGCACAGAACTGATGAATGGAGATGCAGTATTAGAGACATTGAATCGAATCGAGTTGGTGTCGTAGCATCGTCTTGTGACGCTGACGAAGAGCAGGTGGTTATAAATAACACAGCAAAGCCCGGCCGGAACGAGACGGCATTTGATCAAAGTCGACGTTGAATTCAATCTATATGTGTCGTTTCAGCCACTGGATTACGTTGGAATCTGACCTACGGACCCGACAGTCATCAGCAGCTGGGGAGGCTATCCATTGCAGAACCTCCAGTGAGAGCCTCCACTAAGTAGAGACTTTTTGGCGCCCACCTCAACAAATCATTCGCCAAGACAGCGCCGCGGCGCCAACTGTTCTAGGCTGACGAACCACCAACTCCACTGCGCGAAGCGCTCCATGGGCTGGGCCGAGCCTCAAAAGAAGCACTGCACCCCAGACACTCTGGAAAACTCTCTATCCGAAGCTCAGGCTCCAGAGCCGAGAGAAAGAGCCACCTGAAGAGGCCCAGGGAAGGAAGGGTCCATATTGTCGTCACTCTTATTCGGACTGTCAGGTTTAAATTGCCATCTTACGAGTTAGTTGCAAGCCTGCAACGCAGATCTTCAGCCCCATCAAAGTCTCAGTGTTTTGTTTAATTTTTATTGATCTGCTCATCACGGTACATCTTGGGAAAGGATCAGTCGTGTCTTGTCTCTGTCTCCGTCTCTTGTCTCTGAATTGAACAAGAGACAAAGACTCACTGGTTATCGGAACCACTTTCACCGGACCCCCCCTTGTCAATTACGCACCTTTTCTTCTTTGGCCCTAGTGAACCCTTGTTCGGGCAGTTGTTCCCTTTTTCCGGGGCGCAGACAGGCCACTTTGCCATCTCCAGTGCAGTGCAGTGGTCTCTTGGGCGCTGTAGCTCTTGGCCAGGTGCCGAATAGCGAGAGCCAAGCCACAGACTTGGACTTGACATTGGAGGCGCCGAAGATCCGATCAAACAGACATACGGATAAGCCAAGCAGAGACCAAGAAAACAAAAAACCAAATCCAGTCCAATCGTACATGCATGTTGCTCATCATTCTACTGCTACAGCACTACTGCTTGTACCGAATATAACCCTGTCGAACCCCCTCTCATCGCTCATTCTCCCATCCTACCTACCTGACCTCCATATCTACCCCAGCAACTTCAGAGCATTGGTTTAATTTGACCACAAATCTTCCGGCTAGAGCTCTACTCACTGAAGCGAAAGTGGAATCTCCTTTTCTCTTCAACCGATAGTCTACTCGCTCACTCGACTTTTGATTTATACAAAAAGTCTCTTGCACTCTCTCGCATTCTCTTTCGCACCCTAGAGAGTGACAGATTGCGTGCAACCGCTGAGGCTTTGCTCTTGCGGGAGACGAAAACGGCATCGCGCTTACACGCTCACACTACCATTACCCCATTCGGCAATCAACCTTTTGAGCAAGAGTCGATGTAGTTCAAGACTCAGCAACGCCTCGAAACTTTGTTCATTTTATTAAATCCAACTACTGTCATCGAGTAAACACTCAACTCTCAACCAACTCTTCAATGACTTCGCACTCCAACCCTACTTATCACACCGACACAATGGCGAGCTCCATCACCACCACTGGCTCCGCCAAGACTCGAAGAGAACCCAGAGACACAGGGTTCCCTGAGCCTTTCAACAGTCGTCAGTGTTTCTTTCCTTGCCAACAATAAAGAATTTCCCGACTAACTCCTCTCAGTCCGTAACACAACTCTACCACATCCTGATGCGGATCTCTCACCAAACGCCTGTCTCAGCCAAGAGGACATTGACCCCGACCGGGCTCTTATGCGAACCCGTCGATCATTCCTGAGGAAGAAACGAAGGACTCTCAACCATGGCCGCATTACTCCCGCCTCGGAGGCACTCTACAGCGCATATTCTCTTGTTCAATCCGACGGAGGAGACCACGATAGTCTCAGAATCGCCACCAACCCATCTCTTGTCAGCGTTCGCCCAACTACGCCCAGCATTCGAATTTCCAGGGACGAAACCGATAGTCTCGCATCAAGGGCCACGAGGAGGGAAGACGAAGACACACCACCCACTTCGCCTGATGTCCCGTCCCACCGTTCTAAGAAAGGATTTCTGAGCAAATGGCGAAGAAACTAGGTGTGCTTTGACTAAAAGTCTGGCCTCATTGCGGTGTGCACAACCACCACCTGGCTTCGACACGACCATGACTGCTACAACGACGTATACGGCCGAATATTTATGACCTGCAACGACCGCATCTTCAAGATGCATTTCTTTTCAAAAACCACTCTTTTGTTTCTTTGTTTCTCTTTCCTTTTTCCATTTGTGTGTGGATAGCGTGGCGTTTATCTGGGATCACGGATCAGATTTCAGGACAGGGACGGAGTTTTGTCTGCAACACAGGCAAAAGCTTGGATATTATAGTTCCCTCTGGCAGGGCAGAGACAGCAATGTCACTCATATACAGTTGTCGGTTCACCGTGAAGTGACCGACACAGACACTCATTAAGAATTAATACTTTGGTAGCTTGGTCGCTATTCTTAAAATGCTCATCATTCTTCATGATGCTCCTATCTGTGAAACATCTTGTACCATCCTTCCCATCGCTCCGCTAATCGTATTGGTGTTCATATCGAGGTCCCGAGATACCACCTTGGCCTATTTCATCTCTATTGAAAAGTTGGTGCGGTCGATTTAGCTTCCACGGTAGCTGGTGTAGCTGTAGGGGCTCAGCAGTAGAGGAACATGGTACGTCTGCCTCTCCTCCATACGGAAGGTAACCGTCACTTCTGGGAAAAAGGTCTTGTCCTCGCCAAAGTAAGCCCCGGTGTCGAAGCGCAACGTCCAGCGAGATGAGCCCTTTCCCTTGCGATCCTCAAGGACTTCAACAAGAGTTTGGAGGGGAGGCTCTCCGGCAGAGTCCTCGGAGAGAAAGGGCAACCAGGAAGTAACGCGACCATCCTCGTCAGTGATGGACTCAAAGGTGTTGGCCCGAGGCTGAGCGGATGAGTGCGGGTTGGCATAAGCAGGAATGGGACCTTCAAGGCGGACGCGGATGCCGCGAGCGGGGCGACCAGCCTGAGTGTCAAGAACGTGACAAGTAATGGGGTCCTTTGTGTGTGAAGCCATCGTCAAAGTAGTATTTGGTGTACGATGTGGTTGACTGTGGTGTGGTGGTTGATATTCGGTGAGGTTGACGTCAAGGTGGGGGAGGCCTTCACTGTAAGCTGAAATGTGCCTGGTATGAGTGAGATCGGTTGATGAGACGCAGGCAAGATAGATTCAGAAGTACCCGAAATATCTTCAAGTGTTTGGTCTCAGGTCTTGTTTGATCACTGCCTGAGTAAATAAGAGAGGAGGAGAGAGTTGCCAGGAAGAGGGGTTCGGGCTGAAGTGAGGTGAGCTGAGGCAGTGAGAGACTGAGGCGCACAGCCTACCTTGCTTATAGCTTATAGCAGCAGATAATCAGTGAGTTTTTGGCCTAAGAATTGTTTCCGCTTCAGTAGCAACCAGTAAGCAAGCAAGACCCAGCTGTAACACAGTGTTCAGAAGCCGCTTCTATATAGATGAGCGGTGAAATTTACGTAGATAAAATGAAGAAATGATATTGAGATGAAACTGAGCTACTTGTATCTATCTACGCGCAGCTCCGGACGCTTAACGCCGTTCGCCGGTACTTGAGAGGTCCTATCTTTATGGTCGGCACCGGCCCGACAAAGACTGAAGGTCACTTAATGAGAAATAGCTGATATTGCGATAGGACTATTCAGCCCTACGATAATCTTACAGTCCTAGTCATTGACGACAAATACCCTGAAGTATTGAGTTATCGTTCTGTCCAAGATGTGAGTTGTCGCCCAAGTTGTGGCTAGTGGGCTGTGAGCATGTGGCGCACACTTGACAGAATAGCGCAGTCATGACTTACGGTATCATGCCCACTATCTGAAGAGGCTTTATGTCGCTCGATACCCCTCCAAATCCCCCAGTGTCGTCAACTCCACCATCCAAGAGCTTCTAGAAGTTACCCAAATCCTGATTCTACCCCGGACAAGCCTCCTGCCTCACAGTAAGTTGACACCTTCACGCCACTCCTCTTCTCTTTACCTAACTGGAACTACAGAAAACACCTACAGGCCAACTATCACCACCGAAATGTCCACCGCCCTCATCTCCGCCGAGGATGCTCTCGAGCCCTCTCTTCAGTCCCTCCTTGACCAGCGCAGCCTCCGCTGGATCTTTGTCGGTGGAAAGGGTGGTGTCGGAAAGACCACCACTTCTTGCTCCCTCGCCATTCAGCTCGCAAAGGTCCGCCGATCTGTACTTCTCATCTCAACCGATCCCGCCCACAACTTGTCAGATGCCTTCTCTCAGAAGTTCGGCAAGGAGGCCCGTCTCGTCAACGGATTCGACAACCTGAGTGCTATGGAGATCGACCCCAACGGCAGCATTCAGGATATGCTAGCTGGTCAGGGTGAAGCTGACGACGTTAACGCTGCTGCTGGTGGCCCTCTGGGAGGCATGATGCAGGACCTCGCTTTTGCCGTATGTCAATCCAACGCTTACATCACACCGCGCATACTAATAACAGCTAGATCCCTGGTATTGATGAGGCCATGTCATTTGCCGAGGTTCTCAAGCAAGTCAAGTCCCTCTCTTACGAGACCATTGTCTTCGACACAGCTCCTACAGGTCACACCCTGCGTTTCCTCCAGTTCCCCACCGTCCTCGAGAAGGCCCTCGCCAAGGTCTCTCAGCTTTCGACTCAATATGGTCCTCTTCTAAACGGTTTCCTTGGCTCCGGAGGCCAGCTCCCTAACGGCCAGAACCTCAACGACATGATCGCGAAACTTGAGTCTCTGCGCGAGACAATTGGCGAGGTCAACACCCAGTTCCAGGATGCCGAGCTCACTACCTTTGTTTGCGTCTGTATCGCAGAGTTCCTCAGTCTCTACGAGACTGAGCGTATGATCCAGGAGCTTGCTGGATATGGTATTGACACACACTCCATCGTTGTCAACCAGCTGCTTTTCCCCAAGAAGGCCAGCGACTGTGACCAGTGCAACGCTCGTCGCAAGATGCAGCGCAAGTACCTCGACCAATACGAGGAGCTTTATGCCGAGGACTTCAATGTCGTCAAGATGCCCCTTCTTGTCGAGGAGGTCCGGGGCAAGGAGAAGCTCGAGAAGTTCAGTGAAATGCTTGTCACTCCCTATGTTCCTCCTGAGTAAGCAGATACAACACAGACATATTATGAAATACGCGAAGTGCTGGGGATAGAAAGAAATTTGGAGCAGTGTTAAACAAAACAACAAAAGGTCACGTAGTGCATACAGGAGCCTGATGGCATAAAGGAGTTGCTAGGCTTGATCGATGATTTACGAGATCATGCGCTTTCAAGATGAATCGAGTCACAGAACAGAAATACCCAGTTATTGTCAAAAAGATTTTGATTATGCGTTGTTTGACTTTGACTATTTCAAAGTTTGTTGGAGCGGTGTAACGCATTGTCCCTTATTACCCAAGCAGACGTAGACATGAAACCCTCTCATAAAAATCGAAACCCTTGTTCTCCCCCAACGCCAGTCCGTCCGATCTGACGGTAAGCAATGCCGAATAAAAAGCAAACCGCGACCTGATCCTCAATCCAAGGTAAGCCAACCCCGGGGGTGACCTTCGGTTATGTATGCGTATAATGCAAGTTACCCATGTAAATATGATAGTGAAAATAGACAAAAGCAATCGCTAGCAAGGATGTAATCGGGTCCTGTATGTCGAGTCGTGGTTTAAAGCTCTCGGTAGTCGCTGGGTCGTACTCTTCGCTGCTTGTTCTGATGTCGATGAGGGTTGACCGGCTTGCGGAAGTAGGCATCTTCATCGGGACCAGCACCTTGTCCAAAGTTGCCGTTTTGGAAGCCATTCATGCCCCCGTTCATGTTGCCCATGTTGCCGTTTATACCATTCATTCCCATATCCCAGCCATTCATACCGCCGAATCCGCCATTCATGCCAGGGAATCCGGGCATACCCATCATCCCTGGCATTCCCATCATATTCATGTTAGGCATTCCCATGTTCATGTTTCCCATGTTGGGCATGCCCATCATATTAGGCATCATAGGCATTCCGTTGAACATCATGTTGTTCATGCCCATACCATTCATGCCCATACCGTTCATACCCATGCCGTTCATCATGTTCTGTTGATTTTGTTGATTCTGCATGGCCTTGGGGCCCTTGGGAATTCTAGGGTTGTCAAGAATATCGTCGGCAGGTCGCTTCCTGGAGTTGACATCTGTGGGTTTTGAACCATCTACTTGTTTGGACGCATCGTGTGAGGCAGATACAAGACTCTTAGGGCCTGTAGGGGGAGACTTGACTGTTGCTGGCTGTGACACGGGCGATTTTGAGGTCTCCTTGGCTAACGAATCCTCGGGCTTATCGTGAGATTCATTCTCAGTCTTCTGCTCCGTGGTGCTAGCAGTCTCATCCTGAGGTTTGTCTTGACTTTCACCATCTGTCTTGACATCTTCCAGAGCTTTGGGTGACTGGGGAGGGGGGCTTTTCGCTGTTTCTTTCTCCTTCAGGTACTCTTGAATCTTCTTCGAGGCCTCTTCATCTGGCTGAAGGTCATCAATCAATACACCTTCTGATTGACATGCGGGGCAAACGAAGTCGCTTTCGATGAGAGCATTGGTTATGCAATCATTGCAAAAGGTCTTCTGGCAGCAAGGAGTCTTCATTGGCTCTATGAACATCTTCTTGTCAATCGAACACTCCAAGCCCTGTTCCTGAATCTCCTTATCCTCGGCCAAAGGTGCATTCGTCGTGGCTGAAGACTTGGCCTTGGCCTGGAACTGTTCCCATGACGCCTTGTCAGGCTCAGCAATAACAAAATCTCCTTCAGCATTGACCATAATACCCGAAGGACGCTTGGACTCGTCCCCATCAGTTTGCGCAAGGACAACGGACTTGTCAACCTTTTGAAGGAACGAACGAGGAATACCCGTGGTTCGCTTGACTCGTGGACGATTATCAAACTCAGGGTCGTCGTTAGTCGGACATAACTGAATCCAATGACCCTTGTTACCACATCGGTAACAGATATAACCATTCGGGGGATCATGGTCAGGGACGTTTGCGGGTCTTTTAGCACCAGCTTTGAAGACTGGTGTTTGGCTGTTATGACGTTAGTTTTGAACGAGACACCTCAAGCATGATTACAACTTACTGGGACATTTCTTCCTGCTGAGCGGACCACTGCTCGGTTTGGGCAGCAAACATGGCCGCCATCTTCTCCTCTTCAGTCATGGCATTGTTCATCTGACTGATTGCATCAGAGCTTGGTTTGGAAACCGATGCCTTGGCCGCTTGCTCTTTGCGACCGGCATTCTTGGCTGTGACGGGCATCTTGCCAGATACATAACGAGCAGCACGTCCTGCGCCAGGCTTGAGTGCAGGCTGACGCCTGGCGATGACGGTCGTTGACCTGGGAATGATAGTCGTATCATCGTCGTATTCTAAGTGCTTGTTAGTAATCTTGGCTACATAAATAACTGTGCGAACTCACCTTCGCTATTATCATCGGTGTAGATATGGAGATCAAAGTCGGTACCGTCTCCGAGGCCACTCTTGGTAATAATCTCACGCTTCAGCTCGAAAACTGAGATTCCAGTACCATCAAACTCGACTCTAGTAGGTTCCTTTTGGGATTTGAATTTGAAATAGACGGAGGACGTCATTTTGGTTGAGATGTGCTAGATGTTTCCTACAGGAACAAAAAAACGCACAACACGGTAGGGAACAGAAGTTTGTTGAGATTCAAATACCGTAAGTCGGCAAAAGTCCAAAGGTCAGGTCGGGCGGGTCGCACAAAGCACTATGTAAGTATTGATTGATTGTTTGCGTTTGCAAAACAAGGCAGCTTGTTCTGTTTGTTCGTCTTCTTTCTTGCACTGCCGTGCCTCTTTCAACTCTCAAGGTGAATGGAAATAATCAATTTTGATTGTACTTTGAGGGAACAATAGTGGCAATAGGGTTAAAAAAAAAAGAAATGGGTGCAATGAATAAGGAGTACAGCTGGCAAAATAAGCCAGAAGAGAAACAGCCCTCAAACTCCACCTCACTTTCCAGATCACCAACGCTCGTTAAACCACTCAACCAGCAACCTTTTATGTTAGCCAAACGTCCTAGCGCTTACGCCCTAGCAGGAGCAGACCAGCGAAACGTTATACGAGGGAATCTCGAGCGACGGATAAATGACGATTCGTCGAGGATCGCGTGAAAGTGATGGGATCGTGTCAATAAGCCGGAAGATCGTTGGTCACGCGAGATACGGACTTCAAGGCGTCGAGCGGAGACAAAAAAAAAATGGCAAGAGAACAAGAAGAGCGCGGTCTGGCGACTGCGTTAATTCCGTACGTCGAGTTATCGATGGCGAAAGAGGACGTCGACGATGGAGGAATGGGTGAGCGATGGAGAGAGTGTGGGGAGAGAAAGAGTCTTCTAACAACAGGGCAGCGGGAAGAGAGGAGAGGCGATCCGCCCCTTGAGGGTGACTAATCGAGCAGGAGGTGGATGCGCGCATATAAGTTATTCCGGATGACTCAGCACCCCGCTCACATGGAAAAGTGTAGTGACAGTGAGAGCTCGAACCAAAGTCTCTTTATTCCAAGTGACTAATCATTGCTCCGGGATTGCAGTGGTTTGCCATTGGTTGCCGTAAGTAACCGGACCATCTGCGAACTGTCAATTGCCCCGCCATAAGGTGAGAACGGAGCTGTTATATCGCTGCCCGCCCGATAGAGCAGGTCCGAGATCAAGTCTGGTGTAATGCCCCGCACCTTCCGCCTCAATAGGGCAGCTGTGTGTTGCGCTCAAGTGGTAACTGCGCTCCCCAAAAGGCCCTTTTTATCATTACGAGTACCCATCTCGCAAAGTTTTTCTCAAAAACACAACCTCACTTCTCGTACCTATCTCACAGACTCTATTCGTGCTCACCAAGCAAAGAAAATGGCTCCTCAGCTCGACGGTTTCTTCAAGCAGGTTGACAGCTCCGCCGACCACTTCATTGAGCGGCTACGCAAGGCTGTTGCCATTCCTTCCATTTCTGCCGAGGATGCGCGCCGACCTGATGTTGTTCGCATGGGAGAGTGGCTCGGCGACGAGCTCAAGGCTCTCGGAGCTTCTGTAGAGCTTCGACCTCTTGGAAAGCAGCCTCACAAGGAGTATCTCGACCTTCCCCCTGTCGTCCTTGCACGATATGGAAGCGACAAGAACAAGCGTACCATCCTAGTGTATGGCCATTACGATGTTCAACCTGCTGAGAAGAGCGACGGCTGGGCTACTGAGCCCTTTGACCTCACCGTCGACGACAAGGGCCGTATGTTTGGACGTGGATCTACAGATGACAAGGGCCCCGTCTTGGGCTGGTTGAATGCAATTGAGGCCCACCAGAAGGCGGGCGTCGATTTCCCTGTCAACTTGCTCATGTGTTTCGAGGGAATGGAGGAGTACGGCTCCGAAGGCCTCGACGACCTCATCAAGGAGGAGGCCAAGAAATACTTTGCCGATGCTGAGGCCGTTTGTATCTCGGATAACTACTGGCTCGGTACCGAGAAGCCCTGCTTGACCTACGGTCTTCGCGGTTGCAACTACTATTCAGTCGAGATTTCTGGCCCCGGTGCTGATCTTCACAGTGGTGTCTTCGGTGGCACCGCCCAGGAGCCCATGACCGATCTCGTTAGAGTACTTGGATCGCTTGTCAACACTGGTGGCGAGATTCAGATTCCAGGTATCAAGGAGCAGGTTGCTCCCATCACCGCTGACGAGGAGGGTCTATACGATGGTATTTCTTTCACCATGGACAACATCCATGAATCTTTGGGCAGCAAGACAACCATCTTTGATGACAAGAAGCGTACACTTATGGGCCGTTGGCGATACCCGTCACTGTCCATCCACGGTGTGGAGGGTGCTTTCTCTGCTCCAGGAGCCAAGACTGTCATTCCTGCCAAGGTCATTGGAAAGTTCTCCATTCGAACTGTTCCCGATATGGATATTGATAAGACAAACGAAGCTGTATACAAGTATGTTGAAGACCAGTTTGCCAAGCTTGGCAGCAAGAACACCATGAAGGTGTATGCTCAGCACACCGGTAAGTGGTGGGTTGCCTCGCCAAAGCACTGGAACTTCTCGGCCGCCGCCAAGGCTGTTGAGCGTGTATGGGGCGTCGAGCCTGATTACACTCGCGAGGGTGGAAGGTAAGTCAATCATTGAGTTTGAACTTGGTGTGTCACCACTAATACAATTACCAGCATCCCTGTCACCCTTACTTTCGAGGAGGCTACAGGCAAGAATGTGCTCCTACTGCCCATGGGTAGCTCTACGGATGGTGCTCACTCTATTAACGAGAAGCTTGATAAGCGCAACTACATTGAGGGTATTAAGCTGCTGGGAGCTTACCTCCACTACGTTGCCGAGGAGCCTCAGTCTTAGGGAAATAAAATTAGTTTAATGTACCATATGAAGAAAGAATCGGGACAAAATACCCCTTGGAACAAAGAACAATATGAACATTGCTATTTACGGACTGCTTCACATTATGAATATTTGGATTAGCCCAGTTCATGATAATCAATCTACCAACTTCAGCAGACCTTAATTGCTGAACCCTGCATAAGGTACCTGATACGGTAGGTACGTACCATCTGATCGTTGTCCGTGGCTGGACCCCTCTTTTTCGCCCTCCTGCGTTGGTCTTCCCCACGTCAGTCGCTATTGATAGGAGGAAGACCTGGAGCTGTTTTCGCCCCTTTCAGACTTAGTGGAGGTTCCTCGTCCATCACTGGTTGTGAGTCTGGTGATCGCTGCTCGGCTGAGTCGGGCAGAATGACCAACTGATCAGATTATTGGTATTAATTTTCTCCATACCCCAGATGATGCATGAAACTGCCAGATCACTTTTGTTCACCGACTACAGCTGTCTGCGAATTGTACTCCTAGGCACTGCATTCGCCATAAAACAAACTTGCAACAGCACCAGCTTCCGTCTGCAACGACTTTGTTGTACGCCACTTGTGGAGCTTTGGCGCTTTCAGTGGAACGTTTCCCCCACACCTTATCAGACCCCTAACCCTTCCATAGAAAGTTCCAAAAAGTCCCCGTCGGAAGAGCGAGCCTGCCTACATACTTCTTCCAAAAGACAACAACCTGAAGAGTTTCCGGGATTTGTTAACATCACAACCGCCGAGATGGTTCGCGAGAGTGGCATCTCGGCTACAAAGCCTGTCTTTCCTAATTTCCTGCTGCCTAGCATCAAGCTTCCTTTCTCCCGTCGCCACTCAACCTCTTCGAGCTCTGCAGAATCTGCCGCATCGTCAGCGGTGACAACTCCAGCAAGCTCACCTCCGAACGATGGTCTCTTGTCCAAGTCTGGACGAGGCCGGTTGTCCCGTACCTCGCCAAATACGTTGCGCTGCTCGACATGCTCCGCAGATATCGCCTTTGCCTCCCAGGTCATCTCGAAGGGCTTCACCGGCCGGTACGGACGGGCGTTTCTTGTCGCACCGCCTGCTCTCCCTGCTTCTCAGACCCTGAGCAACATACGGGTGGGAAAAAGTGAGAATCGGCAACTCGTAACAGGGTGGCATGTCGTTGCTGATATCAACTGTGGGGCGTGCTCGAGCAAACTTGGTTGGAAATACGTGGATGCCAAGGAGCAGAGCCAAAAGTACAAAGTCGGCAAGTTCATTCTAGAAATGGAACGAGTCGTTACATATCGGAGTTGGGAAGACGCCATTGATGAGCACGATGAGGAGGCTACCATGGCACCTAAGAAAGGTGAGGAAGAGGAAGTCGAGTTCGATTCTGACGACGACGATGAGTGTGAGGATATCTTTGCAGGGACCTGGGACCCCGAGGTCGTAGAAGAAAGGCGAAGGAGGATGATGGCACGTCGAAGTCAAGCTGAGAGTGACGAGTAGTCATCATTGCTGCAGCCTTGTCTCGGAGTAACGGATTGGACATGAGTTATGCATTTGGAAGGCGTCAAGGGACGGATACTGAATATGGTGATGGATACGACAAATACCCAAGTGAAAGTCGGGTGCAAGAGCATTATGCGCCACTACATCGATAGATTGATTTAACCTTTCATCTTATTTTTCTCCCAATAGAAGCTGTTATGAACTAGAGCTACGTTACTTGGTATGTGAATAATAAAACCGTTGTCGTGGTGGCGTACGTGGCTATATATTCTAGACCTGTCGTCTAATTCATGTGCCTCGGTGCAACGTTATGGGATGCTGTGGTAACCAGCACGCATTACTGATAAGTGACGTGTGTTTGTTGCTGAGATAGCATCACTTGAGCATAACTCCTGATGCCTTTCTCGGGCAGATCATGACAAGAAGTCGTTTTTGAATTTACGGACGATCACGAGATCGATATATGCGCAGGAGGAAGGTCATCTGATAGTATGGGATCAAGATGATTAGATAAACATAAAGTTAGGGTTGCAGCCATGCCAAAAAAAAAACCGTGTTCTTAGATTGAATAAAGCCATGCAAACCAAATCTCCATGTCTCAGTCTCTTCGGACCATATTAGGTAGACACACATCATAACAATCCCCGGATTCACCTCGCATATGTCCCATAATAAATCAGCTTGATAAACCCACGCCGAGATCATAACGGCGCTCAAACTAAGATTTCGGCAATCGAGTGACCAAGAAGAATGTGTGATAGTATCGGCCGAAAGTGAGCCCTTGTAGACTGAGAGGAAGGTTTAAAGAGGTGGGATGGCCAGAGTGGGGTTGGTAGTTGGGGATGAAGTAAATTAGGAATTGAAGGGTATTTGATCCAAGTAGATGATATTCCGTACCTACTAGATATACAAGAATGGACTCAGATAAAGGCGGGACGGAATCTATCACTCAGAACGCAAGGTATGGGTATTGAAACCAGATCTGAAGCCTCCCTTGAGGTTGCACAGCATCAGGTTAGAGGAGCGTTCAGTGAGGTTAGTGGTGTAAGTCAACGGCAACGCGTGGGGCAGATCCCCCTGATAGTGGAGTACCCCTACGGCGCAATATCGTCACAGCCTGTGGACAACTACTGAAGCTTTACGGAGGGGTGATGAGGGGCAGCCATAGGTCCATCCCGTCCATGAATTTCCAAACCTCCATACTACCTAAGGTACTTCCCTCCAGGGCTACGTTGCCTGGGCTGCAGCTCACCTAAAGCCGGGCTCTGAGGTAACCTTAGGTCAGGTACAGCAATTGATATTATTGTCTGATGCTTCCCTCACCGAATAACCCTGCATTGATCTCGCATTTCAATCGTCTGAGGTGTGACAACCCCCCACGCTCCCCTCACCGCTCTATTTGTTCAAATTTTTGTACTGTATACTCCTATAGCTTTACCTCGATAAGTGAGCGAGACCGGAGTGAATCTCTTGTTTTCCTTTGTTAAGGAAAGAAACCACCAAAACGTGCGGGAAGTTACTATAATCAGGTAAGAGAGGGGGGGACCACTTCTTCAGTTGTCACTGTCGTCACCCCAGGACTACGGGGCCATTCCTCCACCCAAGCTTTCTATCCGCCACTTTTTATCTTTCCTCTCCACTTCTACCTTGTTCTTGTCTCCTCTCTCTCGCTCTTACAACGGGCCCCCATAATATTCTGCCGTCATACCTACTCTACCTACTCAACTTGGTACCTACTTACTCGCCCTCATCCTCACAAACTTTTACTCCTTCTACCTATTGACATTACTGTATTCCTACGCTAGAGAGATTCAATTCCGTGTTCTTACCCTCTTCCTGTTTCTGTTTTCATCCAGTCTTGTCTTGCGATCTTCGTACTATCACTAGTCGACGTAGCTGGACAGTGTCACAATCCCAACGAGCTTTCTCTCCGAGTCTGGCTTCATCCTTCTAACCCCGCTTCGTCTCCTGACAACAGGCCTGGTAAACCAATTCAACCATTATGGCCGCGCCTTCTGGTCACCGCACTCGCGGTTCTGATGATCTCGGTGTCTACGACGACGCCAAAAGCTACTATACGGAAGAGCGTCACCAAAACCGTGCCGGTCCCCGCACCCGAACTTATTCCCAGGTTGGTGCTACTGATCCTGTTATATTGTGGCTCTAATTGACACGGAGATAGAACAGTTTGATGTCCCGTTTCGAGCGTGTTAACCTTCGGGAACCCTTTCGACGTGGCAGCCATGGTGAGTAATCTGATAGGGTGTCAAAAGAATTGGCCGCCGAAAGCATAAGAGATGAAACAACCAAGTCATCTTATGCGAGCTTAGATTGGCCTTTAGGCTACTTTGCTTTGGCAGCCTAGGTCTTAGAGGAGGATCATGAAAGGATTTGCCCACTGTGCTAACACTTTTCCTTACCAGATGAGGTCTCTCAACAGAACCGACGCTTTCTAATTCAAGTCGATTCAACATTGGAAAGTCTGTCACTCCAAGAAGACCCCAATGGAAACATGCAAATCACGATCGAGGACAATGGACCCAAAGTCATTTCTCTGCGTACCGCTGCTTCAGCTGGTCACAACCGTTTCGACGTGCGAGGAACTTATATGCTGTCCAACCTACTGCAGGAGTTGACCCTGGCCAAAGAGTACGGACGAAAGCAGATTGTTCTGGACGAAGGTCGTCTCAATGAAAACCCAGTCGACCGTTTGTCTCGTATGATTCGTGACCATTTCTGGGACAACTTGACGAGACGCATTGATGCTTCAACTGTCGATATTGCGGCTAGAGATCCCAAAGACTGGACAGCCGACCCACGCCCACGCATCTACATTCCGTATCGATGCCCTAAACAATACGAGTTCTACAAGAGAGTTGCCGAAGAGAGACCTGAGATGCGCCTGGATGTTCAGATGTTGCCTGAGAAGATCACCCCAGACCACGTCCGTGACATGAACGATGCACCTGGTCTCCTGGCCGTCGACGCGCAAGAAGTGCCGGAGCCGGAGCACCCTTCAGGATGGACTCTCAAGGGTATGCCCTTTGTGGTTCCTGGTGGTCGATTCAACGAGCTTTATGGTTGGGATAGCTACATGGCTTCCTTGGGTCTTCTTGTCAATGACCGGGTCGATCTGGCCAAGTCAATGGTCATCAACTTTTGCTTCTGTATCGAACACTACGGCAAGATCCTAAATGCAACTCGTTCTTACTATCTCTGTCGATCACAGCCTCCGTTCTTGACCGACATGGCGCTTCGTGTCTATGAAAAGATCAAGCACGAACCCGATGCCAAGGAGTTCCTTCGACGATCCATCCTGGCTGCCATCAAGGAGTATCACAGCGTTTGGGTCTCGGAGCCCCGATTAGACCCCACCACAGGACTGTCGAGATACCGCCCAGAAGGTCGTGGAGTACCTCCTGAGACTGAGGCTACTCACTTCGTGCACATCCTTGATCCTTATATCAAGAAGCACAACACGAACTTTGAAGACTTTGTGCGAAAGTACAATCACGGCGACATTGTGGAGCCCGAACTCGACGAATACTTCATGCACGACCGTGCTGTACGCGAGTCGGGTCACGATACTTCATACCGTCTCGAGGGCGTGTGTGCCGACCTGGCCACGATCGACCTCAACAGTCTTCTGTTCAAATACGAGACCGACATCGCCCGAACTATCCGCAGTGTCTTCAATGATAAGCTGACCATGCCCGAGGAATTTTGCGCCGGCACACCTTATGAGCCTGGCGAGGTCCTCTCGTCGGCGGCCTGGGATCGCCGAGCCAAGCGCCGTAAGCTTACTGTAGACAAGCTGATGTGGGATGAGAAGGAGGGCATGTTCTTCGATTATGACACCGCGAAGCGCCAACGATGCACATATGAGAGTTGCACAACCTTCTGGGCTCTCTGGGCTGGCATTGCCACGCCGAAGCAGGCGGCTGAGATGGTCCGCAAGGCTCTCCCCAAGTTCGAGGCATACGGCGGTCTAGTTTCAGGAACGGAAGAATCGCGTGGAGCCGTCGGCCTTGATCGACCTAACAGACAGTGGGATTACCCATATGGCTGGCCTCCACAGCAAATGCTGGCGTGGACCGGTTTGATTCGCTACAGCTTCACTGAAGAGGCAGAGCGAATTGCCTACAAGTGGCTTTTCATGGTCACAAAGGCCTTTGTTGATTTCCACGGCGTTGTCGTTGAGAAGTACGACGTGACACGACCAGCCGACCCCCATCGCGTAGATGCAGAGTACGGCAACCAAGGTCTTGGTTTCAGAGGTGTCAACAAGGAAGGGTATGTTGAAGCTTGATTACACTCACCAGAACGATAACTGACATCGACATAGATTTGCATGGGTCAACGCCAGCTATATCTATGGCTTGCAAATCATCAATGCTCACATGCGCAGAGCACTGGGGGCCCTGACACCTTATGATACACTGATGAAAGCTATCGAACAGAACGAAGAGAAAACGCTCGCTGGCCTGCTCAGTTCATAGGGTAATGTTATTGCAGACTTAGAAGCGCTTAGCAAAAGGAAAATGTTATTGTAGCTATCGATATCAGTAGGATAAGAATGTTACTATACCTCCTCGCTGTGCCTCTGATCCAGTCCTTGCTGTTGGTTTATCTTCGAATAGCTGTAGCCATCCGAGTATCACAGGCATTTCTGGAACAACTGAATGGCTTGCCTCATATTTGGAAGGGCAATTTGCTTGTATAAGCTCAAGGGCAAGATGATTGCAATTTGCAGGAAGCATAAAACGGCCCACTGACTCGGGAAGTAGCGATAATGATTAAAGCCAATCGAATTATAGGACACGTGAGGAGGTGAAGAATTGTGACGAGCTGAGGATCATGAGGGATCTCGGTAAAGAGGCGGCCGAGGTAAAAAATAATGATTCTAAGCTTTAAGGTGTCGGGTCCGAGGTGGGATGAAAACAATCGTTGGAGATTGAAATCCATCCATAATAAACTACCTACAGTACGCAAGGACAATGAATGCCGAGCCAATGTGTAGGCCTGTTACAAGAGTGAGGTCAGAACTGTCAAATCGGTACTGAGATCGCTTCTTGGGGGCGCGGCTTCACATGCCAGAAACCTCCGCTGCCCCGGAGCTGGAAGGAGACCCATATTTCGGCCAAGTTCCGTCGTTCCGGGGCAGGTGGGTCCGGTAGACGGAGGAAGGCCGAGATGTATATGTAGTAGATATTACTGCAGGCTTGTAAGAGAGATGGCTCATGATAGTAGGCGTTTTGCTTTGTATTATTGTTTTCTAGGTATCTGGTCTTTGATGAAAGGGCCATTTCTTCTAGATTGTTCAAAAGAAGAGATGATCTCAATCTTGCCGGTTAGGTAATGAATCAACGACTATGGTTTTAAGGTGCGTACGGATACAGATAACACTTTCCCCAGGTTTTGAATCGGGGATACGTCCTGTTTCAATTATGATAGTAGTGGAACAGTACCGCATTATCTTGGTATCTAAGCAGATATCAAAATTGCTTAATTTATTTGAGGTTCACTGTTTTGATGGCCGTGTCAATGTGCATATATAAAAGGATGTTCTGCCTAGTAGTGGACATAATACGTATGCCTATCTATCTGCTTGTTCCTGGAAAGATATGAATGCGAAATGAACTTTACTTAGTCATTCACGGCATTCGGTATCTTGGTCTCATACGAGGGGCCCTACCCTTTAAGCCGAAGCGGTTGAGCAAAGACGTCATATTAGCGAGGTCGCATTACAGTACTGCTGGAACAGTGCCGTTCTGCAGGGTAAATTACCCATCGCGATCACGCTGCATGTCTTGATTCGATGAAGCTTTGATTTTCGTTTAAAGGGTGTAAGACAGAGCAGCAGATACAGCATTGAATTGCTCCCTTATTCTGGCGGCTGTAGGTAACCGGATTGAGGTCCTCGGTGACTGTCCGGAGGTACGTACCTATGTATCTGTTTCTTTTGCGGCTCGTGACGGTAGATGGGAGAGGCTGATCTGACACAACCATGATCATGGCCGAGGTGAAACAAGATAAAAGAGACAGTTCTGGGTCTGGGTTTGGCTTGTGCTCGGTGGAAGGCCGAGCTAGAGTAGAGTAGAGTACTGTAATACGGTGATAGTTGTTTTCAAGAAACTCGACTGTTACTGTTCGGAATGCCAGTAGATGAATAACAATTATATATGTTGAATTGCTTTTTCTATTGCTAGAGCCTATACATGTACGATCATTTATTAACCTTGGATTAAATCATACAAATCCTTAACAAACATACTCGTGTGCTTCTCTAACAATGGAAGAACGAGGTCTGACGCCTCGTGGAGAAGCGGGTCCGCTAACTTCCCTTCTAAGACCACCCCTCAGTCTTGCCTCAACTCTTGGTCTGGTCTCGTCCACTTACAGCCGAACTTCACTCCCCCAGCTTTACTCTTCATCATCCAAAGCCGAGATACAATTGGTTCAGACAACCCAAGAGTCAGGATCTCCACCAAAAAGTCGTCAACGTTCTTGCCGGGAACGGAGAGTTAGCGAGCTCTTGAGTATGAGCAAAAGTCATCCCCATCCCGCCCAGCCTTGGGCAATGGACCGTCGGGGCACGGGAGGCCAAGAGTGACTCAAGATGACCTACTGGACAACTCCCGGTTGAGATGATACTTATTCTCTGCTCTCCCCTCCTACTTTTCGATTTCAAAGATTCAATTCATCTTTATTACCCTTCTCTCCGACCTCACTCTCTCACTTACACGCCACCAACCTGCTCAACACTCATCTTCACTTTGAGGAACACCACACAAAACAATCACAATGGCGTCACAAAATATGGCAAACCCTGCTGTCAGCCCCGACATCGAAGACGAACTCTTCCAGAAAGAAGTCGAGGCTGTCAAGACATGGTGGTCCGACTCAAGATGGCGACACACCAAGCGACCCTTTACCGCTGAGCAGATCGTTTCTAAGCGCGGGTACCTCCCTGTCGATTATGCCAGCAATGCTCAGGCTAAGAAGTTGTGGAAGATTCTTGAGCACCGCTTTGAGGTGAGTCACCGTGGTTCTCTACGAGGACCGAGATACCAGATGTTAACTGTTTCAACAGAACCGAGATGCTAGCTACACCTATGGCTGCTTAGAACCCACAATGGTCACCCAGATGGCCAAGTACCTCGACACTGTCTATGTTTCTGGCTGGCAATCATCGTCAACGGCTTCCGCCTCCGACGAGCCTGGTCCTGATCTGGCTGACTACCCTTACGTGAGTACAGAACATATTTCCACTTTGATGTCAATTCGTCTGACAAGCATCTAGACCACCGTTCCCAACAAGGTCGCCCATCTCTTCATGGCCCAGCTCTTCCACGACCGAAAGCAGCGACAGGAGCGTCTCAGCGTCCCCAAGGAACAGCGCGCAAACCTTCTCAACATTGACTATCTCCGCCCCATTATTGCCGACGCGGATACTGGACATGGTGGTCTCACCGCAGTCATGAAGCTTACCAAGCTGTTCATTGAAAAGGGTGCGGCAGGAATCCACATTGAGGACCAAGCCCCTGGAACAAAGAAGTGTGGTCATATGGCCGGAAAGGTCCTTGTCCCCATTCAGGAACATATCAACCGCCTCGTTGCGATTCGAGCGCAGGCTGACATCATGGGTAAGTTTAGCCTTTCCCCAGATTTCTCCAATTGTCACATGTGCAGCAGTGGTAGCACAACTCCAAGAAGCAAGACTAACATGTGAAAGGTTCCGACCTCCTCGCTATTGCTCGCACTGATGCTGAGGCTGCCACACTTATTTCCACCAACATCGACCCCCGCGACCATGCTTTTATCCTCGGCTCCACGAACCCTACGCTCAAGCCTCTCAACGATCTTATGATCGCCGCTGAAGCTACAGGTAAGAGTGGCGCTGAGCTGCAGCGCATTGAGGACGAGTGGCTTGCCAAGGCCAACCTGAGCCGCTTTGACGACGCTGTCGCTGCTGCCATTGATGCCGGTTCCTTTTCTGATAAGGCTGGTCTCAAGAAAGACTATATCGCCAAGGCAAAGGGAAGGAGTAACCTTGAGGCCCGTGCTATCGCCCGCCAGATTCTCGGTCAGGATATCTTCTTCGACTGGGACGCCCCTCGAACACGCGAAGGCTACTTCCGCCTCAAAGGTGGATGCGATTGTGCAGTGAACCGCGCCATCGCCTATGCCCCTTACTGTGACGCCATCTGGATGGAGTCCAAGCTGCCCGATTTCGCTCAAGCCAAAGAGTTTGCCGAAGGCGTCCATGCTGTTTGGCCAGAGAAGAAGTAAGTTTTCATGTGATAGTTGAAATGCCAATGGACTAACGAGTACCTTGCCAGGCTTGCTTACAACCTTTCTCCGTCCTTCAACTGGAAGACAGCTATGCCTCGCGATGAGCAGGAGACTTACATTCGTCGCCTGGCCACGCTCGGTTACTGCTGGCAGTTCATCACTCTTGCAGGTCTGCACACAACAGCTCTGATCAGCGACCAGTTTGCAAAGGCCTACAGCACTGTCGGCATGCGTGCCTACGGTGAGCTTGTCCAAGAGCCTGAGATGGACCAAAAGGTCGACGTTGTCAAGCACCAAAAATGGAGCGGTGCTACATACGTCGACGAGTTGCAAAAGATGGTCACAGGCGGTATCAGTTCCACAGCTGCTATGGGCGCTGGTGTTACTGAGGATCAGTTCAAATAAATTGTCGTCAAGTGACTGAGAGTGTGATTAGGAACTGATTGAACGGCACATAATATTGCGTTTGAAACAGGAAAGACTTGGGGTCTCAGAACAAAAAGGCGGAGTAGCAAGATCTTGGTCATATTTTGAGCATTTGATATCATATTACAGTTTGGGTTTAGCATTTCTTTATATTGTATGACACAAAATATGTGGCTATATTGCTGTTAGATTACGAGAATACCACATTCAAGTTTAACATGTCTTCACGTCTTCACATCTACAATGTACTTTTTCAACTGACTCCTCTTGCAATCGTATCAGTTTTCCCAGACAACTTTACGGCATGCATCAGAATTCGTAACAGCGTGGTGGTTTATATAACTCAACAGTATAACAAAAAGCGCTTTATTTGAAAATCGATTTCGAAGATGGAACAAGCCAAAAATACCAACCCCCCTTTTTCTATAGCTCCTTAGCTCCTGTCAACTTTACCCTGAAGACTTCGCTAAACGACACTTCGCCCGACACCCTTGGTTGCCGGACCTGCTAAACCGAAATCCCGTTATGCCTGTACTGTTTTACAAGTAGCCTTGGCTGCACATGCATTCCTTGGTCCCCTGTTGGGGTCAGTCAACCAGTAATAGTAAAAGTACATCGTATGCATTCGACACGCCATGTATTACATGCTGCTCCGCCAACAGAAGCTTTTCTTAATCGGCCTCTGCAAGCTGCATGATCAACTTAGCAGCCATGTCCAGGAAAGGGAAGGGGCTCGTAACGTCCTTCTCCTCAAGCAACCGGCCGTGGGCTGTCTCATATCCCGAGCACTTAAAGTCGACGAGATAAACGCCGTGCTCCATTTCGTAGATTTGTATATCCAGATGCAGTGCAACGAAAGGTTCCTTAGAAGTAGTATGATGACCGTCCGGTGTGCTAGGCGAGCTGGGCGTACTAGGTGCACTAGGCGCACTGCCAGCCTTCTTTTTGATAGCTTGAAACTCGTTAGCAACGATTGTTAAAGCAAAGACTTTTTCAAGAACGTACCAGAAGTATCCCAACGCACATTAATGTGCCAAGGGTCGGCGGGAAGATTGTAGCGCTTCTTAGGATCGATACTTAAAGTGGAACCCCGGTAATTGTCTTGAGAATCCGCGAAACTGCCTTCGCCCGAAGCTTCGGCCCTCTCTTCTGCCGTCCTGGCCTCATAATCTTCATCAGGAATATATGTTGCCCCCAACTTGTATAGTGCCTTGTGGATACAAAGGAGTGCTTCCCAGGGAGAGTTACGGGATCGGATACCGAACTGCCAACGTACAGGCTTAGACTTCTTCGGAGGGTTAATAGGTGTCATGCCTTGGGGCCTGGTGTTGGCTTCGTCCATCCGCAGCTGACTCCTTGAATGAGGTCGAAGGCGACGCGCTGTCTCTTCTTTCTCGGCATCTGTTCTGTTAAGCAGGGGCTCATCGTTGATAAGTACTTTGGGGGGCGAGTTTTCGACACTACCGGCTTTCTCGCGTTCCATGTAGTCCTTGTGATAGGCGGGTAAACTGGAAGGCAGAATACCAACCTTGCTCACATAGGGGCGAGGGGTGGTGGTGGCCTGCGAGGTCGTTGAACGTGCTGAAGACATGCTAAGCATGGGACTTGATCCCTCTGGCTCTGCTAACAGGGCTTCGGGGTTATCTAAATCAGTTTCAATACGCCAAAGAATCACCGACAAAGAAACGAGAAAACTCACGGTTCACTTGCATCATTTTGTTTTCTCTCACAATCATGTAGGCATCCTTGATGGCAGACGGCTCGGCAGCCTGCAGCGCCTCCTCGACATCGCTCTTGCCATATCCCATAGTCTTGCTGATCTTCTCTGTGACCTCGTTGTGCAGTCTTTCTTGAACCTTTTCTGAGGCGTTGGGGGCAATGTCATTCTTTTTTATCGCTTTGTTAGGGTCCACGCCAGTGTTAAAGAACTCTTCGACGGGAAGTTGAAGGTAGACGGGAAGGTCGGTTGTGAACCAAGGATCAGCCCGGATATCCTCAATTGTAGCACGATGTACAGGATTAACCACCAGCATCTTTTTGATCAGATTGGCAGCCCCGTTGGGCATCCACTGGGGTATACTGTATGTACCCTTTGCGATCTTGGCAAACAGACTGGGAATGTGTTCGTCATCAAAAGGAAGTCGACCGACCAAAAGAACATAAAGAATAACACCGCAACTCCAGACGTCAACTTCGGGGCCAGCATACAGCTTGCCGCCGATGACTTCAGGGGCGGCGTAGTTTGGACTGCCACAGCTTGTCTTGAGGAAATTGCCATCCGTCATAATATTGCTCAGGCCGAAATCGGCGATCTTGACGTTGAGGTTCTCGTCAAGCAGCAAGTTTTCGGGTTTCAGGTCACGATGAACAATCTTGTGGCGATGACAATATTCGACAGCACATAACATCTGCTGGAAGAAACGACGAGCCTCGGGCTCCTTCATTCGACCATGCTGAACAATATAATCGAATAGTTCGCCGCCCGCGTATTCGAGAACCATAATGATTTCATTGGGCGTTTTGATAACCGTGAAGCTAGAGTATTGGTGTCAGCCCTCGATGGTTCCGAGAAAATAATCAATGTTCCATGGGATCATACAGCTTAATAATGTGAGGATGTCGCAGCAGTTGGAGGTATTCGATTTCACGCTCAACGCGACCAGCCATATCACGGCTGATCAGCTTCTTCCGGGCAATAATCTTAAGAGCTACTTGCTGGCCGGTGCCGTTGTGAATAGCAAGCTTGACCTTGCCAAAAGAGCCCTCGCCCAGAGTTCGAAGGACCTTGTAAGCGCCGATGCGCTGTTCCGTCTTGATCTTTTCCTTGAGCGGCGCATCGGCGGGGCGGGAAGTAGCCTGAGGAGCATCGTGGGAATCGTCCTGTTGATGCGACTGTGATTGGGACTGCGGTTGTTGCGGACGACGAACGTGAGATGAGGATAGAGAAATGGTGAGCTCCTCATCCTCGAAGCCTCGGGGAGCCATGGCGATACGTATGATGCCTTGACCGAAGGCCAAGGCGAGACGAGCGGGTCGGTTCGAAAAGAGATCGAGCGGCGGGGTCCTGAGAGTTGAACAAGAGCGTTTGGGTTCGGTCGGTGATCAAATACTGAAAGCTGATATTGAAAGTATGTCACAAGAGGAATTGCGACACTTCGAAATGCGCGGAAGAGTCGAATAATTTATTGTGAGGGGGAGGAGAAGAATGGGTGAAAATGAGACGACGATCAACGAAAGGTGGTGGGTAGTAGGTATAGAGGTGAATAGTGGTAGCCCGTGGTAGTGTATCTAGTAGGTATTATAGCGCCCAACTTTCAATAGGTATGGATGCCCATAACTGTCCCTCTAACCTCCCATACCTAGGTGGATCTGCAATGAACTGTATGGGACCCGACTGCTAGGCTAGTGAGGGGTCAAGTAAAGACAGGGCAGTTCAGAATTCAGACATAGAACCGACGCACCCAACCAACCTACGTGAACTTTTGATTGTTCATGGATGGGTGACTTTCAGAACATCTGATCCTGGCTGGTATCTATGATTAAAAAAATGGAGCTCTCCTATATCAGTAGGTAGGTTGCAGTGACATTCATACATGTGACCAGTTTTATGTCCCTCTATCAATTATGTATACATTTTCATATTTTATAAACCTAATACAATAAAGCAATGTCCAATAAAATCTTCGACTGAGTCTTCATTTCCTAGGAGATTCTTGTTGCTATTTGCTGGTGTCTTGCTGGTAACCGTCTCAATCAGACCACGGCCTCGTAATCAAAACTAGTGCTATATCCACGGATACCAACATTTTCACATGCTCTTCCAATGCTGGATTCCCAACAACTCATTCATGGGGGTACTCTCATGATATCGCAAAAGTCGCACGAATAACCGCTCTCATATGATCTAAAGAACTCTCAATATGAGACCATGTTACTCAAGACGATAGAACTGAATAGGTAAATACTTTAGCAACCAAGAAGCACTGCTTGTACAACTGGCATCCATGCGCAGCTGCATATATGGTCTTGGTTTCAAAACATGTCACAATTAACAGGCATTCTTGTTACACTATAAACTACATTTATGATACAGGAGTGAATTTTTCTCTTTTCTAATACCTCCATCTGTGTTCCTTGGGATATGCACTTTATGCTTCTCAATCTGCTCACTTTTGTTTGGCTTCTTCTTGCTTCAACCGTTCAACCAGCTTTTTTTGTAGAAATGGGCTGAGTCCCAGGCTATGACTTGTTAGCAATGAAAACACTTAGCTTGGTCTCTCAAAACTTACATTCCCTCGTTGGTCAGAATGCGATATGTCCCACTCGGCTGTACCTTGCCAATGATTGTTCCTGCATCATCTACTTCAACACTGCCCAGGATATCCTCAGGCCATGCTATCCGTCCAAAGTCTGGTGGGTTTCTTCTGTCGCTGAGATGAACATATCCTCCTCGTCCACCACCACCCGCTCCTCCCTGCGCGCTTGCACCGCCTGCCCCATCCCCTCCAGCACCACCTCCAGCTCCCTGCTTCCGAGATCGGCCTCTATCAGGTCGTTTCTGAGGGAAGAAGACTCCTCCCGACCCCAGGTTAAACCCTCCAGGGCTAGCAAATGCTCGAGCTTGGTTGATGAGGTCTTCATCTTCGTGGCCATATTCAGACACAACCTCATTGAGGATCTTGACAAATTCATGGTTTTCACTGAAAGAACGGGGTGTTGGAGGAAGCTCGGTAGTTGTTCCGATTGCTAGACGCTCGTTGGGTGGTTCCTTGTCAAGGTAACTCAGATAATTTGTAAATGGTGTCTTGGAATTTTTCACAACTTTCTTGAACATGGTCAGCGACTCTGGTCTGTCGACATTTGTATAAACTAACAATACTTGGGTTACTCGAGAGACTAGAAATTGCCCGAAAGGGCACCGCCTTCTGGCGAGCAACGAAGCGAAATGTTGTGCCTAGCATTTTGCAATCAATGGAAAACTCAAGTTGAATAGATATGACCGCACTCAAGTTCAAGTACCTATACAGAGCTTCAATCATAGACGATGTGGATGAGGTCACTGGTGGGCCAACGCGAAATATGCATCTACAAGGTCTATGTAGCAATACGAAATCAATTAAACCCGACGCGTCGACGCGGTCGGCACGACCCCTCGAGGACCCAGACAAATTAATGGCAGGCGCATATCGAATTGTCACGACAACCCTCCTGCCTACCTTGTGTCGAGTTACAGAGCACTGGCAACAGCATTTGAGCCTTCAATACATATCATGCCCAATTGATAGTACAAGCGCATCGACCTGAATCATGGACAAAACACCAGCTCCCATGTTTCGAAAGCGAGACCCTGCGCCACCGTCCTCAGCGATACCTTCGTCTTCTCCCGCCTTTGGCACTCCTGTTCACCCTCTTAAGCCATTCGCTGTCAACGCCCCCAAAGCTGCGATACTACCAATAATCCTTCCTCCAGCGACACTAAGACCTCTTGCGTTCCGCACATTCACAAAAAAGCATTCTCTCACACTCACATCTTCCGCTCTTCAAGAACTTGCTGCCTTCATTGGCAGACATTGTGGTTCGGGATGGCGCGAAGAGGGTTTGGCCGAAAGGGTACTCGAGGATGTTGCACGAAGCTGGAAGAACCGAAACGGAGGGGTTATGGTGGAAGGATCGAGTAAAGAGATGCAGGAAATCCTCAAGACCTTGGAGGGCAATATGAGCGGCGGCAGAATTACAGGACCAGTGAGGGGACTACCACGAGGAGACAGTATGCTCGATTTCAAAGATAACGACGCCTTGAACACACGCTTAGGACTGCGGCCGGCGGAAGTGAGGAGAGAAGATAGCAACTCAAGTTTTGGAATGTCAGGCTTGGGTGTCGATGAGGAGCAGGAAGAGACGGATACAAACGATCCTAGAGCCTGGCTCAAAATTATAAACGCCTATGAGCAGCCTAGATTCTTCTATAATGTTGCCAAGAAGCACTTTGAAAAGTCAGTCATTTCACGGATCATCAAGCCAGTACCCAGCTAACTTATTCAGGGATCCTTCAGCCCCTTCGTTACTTCCACCAGCATCACATAAAACGACATTGTTCCGCAACCGCTACAATGTTATCCACCAACGACTATTGCGCAACGAATCCTTCCAATCGTCAGCTGTCTCCTCCTCCCGAAAACGCACGCTCGAACGTTCTTTGTCAAACCAGAAGTCACTCAAGCTTACGCCGATTGCAAATCTGCTAGGTCGTCACGGCAGCAGTCACATGCTGCTGGGACTTCTCGGCGTCCTTCCCACTGGTGATCTCGCCATTAGCGATTTGACTGGCACCATCGCCCTGGATCTCTCTCAAGCTGTTGCTATACCCGAGGACTCAGCATGGTTTTGTCCCGGAATGATTGTGCTAGTAGATGGTGTCTACGAAGAGGAAGATGAATCCGTAGGAAAGGGCCTCAATGGTAGCAGTGGCGTCGGAGGTATTTTAGGTGGACGCTTCCAGGGTTTCTTTATCGGTCAACCCCCATGCGAACGACGCAAGGCTACTCTTGGTATCAGCGGACCCGATGGCGGCCAGGAGCAGACCATTGGGGGAGGTTTCGGTTGGGTCGATTTCCTAGGCGTTGGCAGCGAACGCGCCTTAGGTATTAAAATGCGCAGGCTAGAAAATCGCCTCCTTCGATCCAGAGCCGAAGACGATGCGCCATCTCGTGGGCGCGCGGTTATTATAGGCGAGCTGAACCTCGATCAGCCCCGAACTCTTCAGGCTTTGCGAAAGATTCTCTCGACATATGTCGCCGAACCTACAGGATCAGCACCCTTGACATTTGTGCTGATGGGAAATTTTACTCAGTATGCCGTAATGGCACGGGGAGGCAGTGGTGGAAGTATTGAATACAAGGAATACTTTGATTCTCTGGCTTCAACTCTGAGCGACTTCCCAACATTACTTCAGTCGTCTACCTTTGTCTTCGTCCCAGGCGACAACGACGGCTGGGTTTCCTCCTTCACAGCAGGTGCTTCTGTGCCCTTGCCACGGAAACAAGTACCAGATATGTTCACATCTAGAATCCGGCGTGCTTTTGCTACAGCCAATGCTGAGGCAGGAGGAAAGACGGATGGTGCAGCTATTTGGACCTCCAACCCAAGCCGAATTAGTCTCTTCGGCCCCAATCACGAACTTCTTCTCTTCAGAGATGATGTATCTGCTCGTTTGCGTCGAACCTCGGTCCGTCTCAAGCCTAAGGCCAATGATGGCAATATGGACGAAACGCAGAGTTCGAATCCTAATCCTCCTGACGATGTCCTACCAATGGACATTGACGCTGCTCACCACGATGATCCCACCGCGACGGATGCCGGCTCTCCCGTTACTCCCCTTGTTCCCCACGATATTCATGCTGCCCAAAAGTTGGTCAAAACTATCCTTGACCAAGGTTACCTAGCGCCTTTCCGACATGCCATCCGCCCCGTTCACTGGGACTTTGCCTCATCTCTGCACATATATCCGCTGCCCACAGCCATGGTGTTGCTTGATACAACCGCCCCTCCATTCTGTATCACCTACGAAGGGTGCCATGTCATGAACCCTGGCAGTGTCCTTGTACCGGGGCGTAAAGGTGTCGCTCGATGGGCAGAATATGAACTTGGCCGTCAAGGAAAATTAAGAGAATGTACTATTTAAGGTGGTTGGTGACTATAAAAGCTGATGGCGTTAAGGGGTTGGCGGTTTACTCGGTGCACAATGATAGGTAAGATAGATAGATTGTTCATTACCACGGGTGAGATTCACCGTCACGACGCATCAATAACAAAATTCAAGTTCCTAATCAAGAACGCCGTTCCTATTGTTGATCTATCTACTGTAGATATAAGACATGATCGCACAGTCCGTCACTCCAGTAACCTAGAGTTAAATTATGGCCCAAGAAACGACCGACAACTCTTTTTTCAACGGCCATTCTTTACTCACTGTAACAGTAACGCCTCCTCGTGCAATACACCATAAAGGCTCTCAATCTCCGCTCTCACCTTGTTCAATTCCGCCGCAACCTGTAATGTCACAAGCGTGTATGCGTATAGCAGCGCGTAATCGCTCTCCTGGACAGCAAGAGGGGACTCGTCGCCTAAAAGATCTGCGCTCATATGCTCCTTTCGAAATTGGTATATCTTGCCCAGTAGCCGATCCTTGTTGTTCTCAACGGTAGGAATGGCATCTGTCAAGGGGTATTCCAGCATGACGCATGACGCAATTACCTGGAAAACATGGCAGATACGCTGGCAAAGAAGAGCTCTTTCTGTGCTCGTATACTCTAATAGGGCTCGCTCGCCCTCGGTCAATCCATTTCGTTTCGACGCAATAAGACGCATGGCATAGAATCCGTTAAGCATGTTTTTAGTAGAGCGCATAATGCGTCCATACGCTGCATCGGGGAAGGGACCTCGAAGCTCAAACTCCGACTTCGCCGCAGTCCGAAGGCTCGCAAGTTTGAATGCTGTAGCAAAGTTAGCACATGTATTATCACAGCGTGTGTATAGACTTACCATATCGCTGAAGAGCCGCCTGCTCACCCTCTCGCATATAGTCAAGGGTGTTGTGCGTGCTGTCCTTCTGAAGCGACACCGTAAGAGGGCCACGCTTCCAGATGAGCCCCATCTGAAGATACAAGACTGATAGTCCCTCACGGAATTTCTTTCGACCAGAAATCGGCCAGAGTAATCGGCAAACAACTATACCCCAGATAATGCCTAAGGTCACGGCAATTACTCGGTGCCAGACAATGTCAAAGATCAGGGGGTTGGCACCTCCTTCGTCGTCATCATCGTCGTCAACATCCTGCGAGATGCTGTACGCATACAGGGTGCTCACGTTGTATGCAAGGAGAGCAATTCTACCCAAGGGTGCCTTTTTGATGACCAAAATCACATAGAAGTTGAACAAAGCCACAAGGCCTCCCAAACACACAAGGGCAACGGCATTGCCCTGGCTGACTGTCCAGCAAACCACAGCAAAGGTTGCGCCGATAATAGTACCTTTAAATCTCGCGGTTCCGGTAGTATTCGCCGAACCTGTTGTCATTGCAGCGACAATCATAAAGGATAGAAGACCCCATTCACCTCTCCATTTCTGGTAAATAGGTCTTGTCCCTGGTATGAACGCAAGCATCGCCCAAAGAAGGGCACCAATACCAACCTTGATGCCAAAGAGAATATCCTCCCGGACAATGAACCGAGAGATCTGGAGCATCTTCTGGGCGAATCTCCTCTTGATTTTACTAGCCTGGGGAGCAGCATCCCAATTGAAGGTGTCTCGCCGCACTACCATCGTGTCGGGGATGCCCTTGGGCATTTGTGATTTTCGTAGTCTGGGAACAGGTGGCTTTTGAATCAAGGTCTCACGCTCCGGGTCCTCAATCACATCCTTGTTTGAAGATCTAGAACGGTTAAAGCGCCGCCAAAACTTGAGCCAGCCCCAAGAACGCGATGCGGTCTCGGTGGTATACTTGACATCTTCCAACACATCCAAATATGCATCAGTTTCCTCGGCAACAGCCTGTAGACTGAAAGAAAAGTGTCCACAGGCAGCAGCAACTTCTTCAATGTCTGCTTGAATCTTTTCGGAACGAGTTCGCCCAAATTCGATGGTACGATAAAGCTCCTCCAAAGATTCTGATCTCGCATTATTATAGAGATTGAGAGCGTCACGAAGACTCTCCCTCAGCTGTTCGTTCACAGTAACATCTCGATTCGGATCTTTGCCAAAAGCTGGTTCACGCAGAATCTCCGAGAGTGTATGAGCAAGTGACTTGATGGAGGGGCCAAGCATGTCAATGAAGAGAGCAAATATGTCTGAGGGCTCTTGGAAAGCAGGGGCCGCCATCAATGCAGAATCTGACTTGTTCCTCGTAGCTTGCCGTTCTTCTTCACTCTCGCCCGACTCATCAATGTCGGACAGTCTTTGGCCCCCACCCTCTAAGTAGGCAGTGATAGCCCTCGTGAAAGTCGGTGTAAGTCCGGCACTCCTGGGTGAAGGGAAGGAATCTTCAAAACTAGGGACCTCTCTGAGGAGAGTGAATTGGGTTTCCAGAGCACTGCGCAGTCCTCCAAGAGCCTGGGAGAGCGTTTCAACAGATCTGGACAGACGCTTGTCAAGTGGATAAAATGATTCTCGGCCAAGAAAGTAATACTCGAATTTAGCTTCGCGGAGAGTTGAGTTCATAGTTGCATATGCAACGTTGTACCGGGCAGAAACACGGCTGTACTCGTTCGTCCAGAACTCGTCTTCGGTACCACTGAGGAAACCCTTTGTGATGGACGACAACTTATCGCCAAGAGAGCTATTGGCAGTCATTATGGAATTTCGGAGGACTCGTCTGGCTGAAACCCTCCAAAGCAGTAAATTAACAGCGAAAGTGCAAGTAATGCCAACAAGAAGCAGCTTCAAAACCTGAACAATCTTGTCGTCATCGAAGTAACCTCCTTGGACGCTCTCTTCTTTTGTAATTACGGAAATGATTGCAATAGAAGCCAAGGTAGAGCCAACGTTGACGAGAGGGCTGTTAAGCCTCTGCTTGACCCAACCGACGAAACCCAGGCCTCCACCAATGCAAACGATAAGGATGAGAGCATGGGCGGCAGCAGTCAGCCCAAACTGAGTTCGCATAGTAACAGCTATAACCATTGAAAGTAATGACACGGTTTCGGCGTAGAATACAGCAACAAATGCTATCACGGACGCCTCAAGCATGGAACCAACGGTTCGTGCTGGGTGAAAATATACAGTAATAGTAGCTGAGACATGTTTTCCATCTCTGTTGCCAAGAAAAGATGTCAAAGGTGGGAAGAAGGTGCCCAGACTACCGAGGACATAGGCAAGCACACATTTGAGGACGCCGTGTCCCTCTTCGGTGTGTAGCCATAGCCAAACTAGGACAAAAGCGGTTTTGATGTTTTGTGTGATGATCTGTAGGCGGTCTGTAATCGACTCGGCCTCATCAAAAGTATGGAATTTCGGTTTGTTATCGTTATCACTGGCAGAGGTTGCATTGGTGGAAGTACGTAACGAGAACTCTTGTCTCGATCGCTCGCCGGTACTGGGTATAATAAAGGTTCCGTTTCTCAATTTCTGCCCGACGTATCAAAGATTAACCATGGGCGCTACCATGACCTTTATACACACAGGGTTCATACCGTTCGCTGGGATGGGCGTCTCTTAGGTGGCCATGCCAAATTTGAAGAGCTTGTAGCAGAACTCATGGCTGTATTTTCGGATAGTACTCGTCTCGAGAGTCGTCGTGTCTTGGTATTCTGGCGCGCTTCATTCTCTTGGATTTCAGAGCCCCATAACGAAAGACGGTGGTGGTGGGTGTGTAACAGAGATTCAGTTCAATAAAGCAGCGGTGGTTTTGAGAAAGGATGACAGACGGTCGGTTCTTGATGTATGCGCTGTTGCTGGTTGTACAAAGCAGAGAGAGAGAAAGAGAGAGATTGAATGGAAGGATGTCGTTGGACGTGGATGGTAGGATGGAAATGGAACAAATGGACGGAAACAATTTACTGCAAGGATCAGGATGACGCCGAGCATGTACCCCAGCTAGAGTGGGCCATGAAGCTAGCTATTAGGTCGCTGGAAGTTCTATCATTGGTCGAAGAGCTCTTTACGAGTCCGGTTTTAAGGCAAGTTCTAGTGAGCTCCTAGGCTCCATACATGCACCTTGACGGTTGCGCCCGTTGGAACGTTCCTGAGCTGGGTCTGGGTCTGGTCTCCCGTCAGGATACAATACAGTGACAACACCTGGGACAGGTACTAGCTCTAGTTGTCCAACCGATTTAGCTGGCGGCTAGTCATGAGATCAACAGGAACAAGAACGAATATCATCAAACTACTATACCTATCTAGGTAGGCTGATATTCCAAGAGAGTGTATTTTATTGATCCATCTTATCACCGTCTTCATCGTGTGATCCGAAGCATCCAGGTCACCGTTCAAGTGAAACAATCAGTCGAGGAGTGAGATGTGCTCATGAACGGAAAGACGATGATGATCTACTCTAGGCATTGGATTTTGACCGCAAATCTCGAATGCAAACAGTACTGAGTTCTCTTATGAAGCAGGATTCGATTGATCAAGTAAGAGAAGGCAATGCACTTACTGAGATGTCTGACAGTCATCTCTATCCTCTTGGTAGTCGCTCTAAGTCAAATTCATTGTGTTCATGGTACCATGGAGAAATATTTTATTCTTTCATAGGTACGAATCAGGATATAAAGGTTTTGGGCCTGATTAAACTTACACGGCTGGAGTACTGTACCCACTAGATAGCCTTAGATCTCCAGCTCTAGCCCGAAGAAATTGTATCACCTCAATAAGAACTTAAGCTTGATCTGAGACATGTTCACAGAGAAGTCATACGCCAACAACCACACAAGTTCCTCTACACTTGAAATTTGACGATGGATCATCCTAAACTCAACCCAGACGCAGCACCAGTGCGATTTCCAGACTGCTGTCTTGCGCTGTCAACAAAATTACTCGACATTCTATCAGACATATTCTCCAGAACTACTACTTCAAAAGACAAAGACAAGCCAACCGTGCTTTCCGTTGGAAGCGGGTCCGGTTTGCTGGAAGCTCTTCTGCTATATCAGCAAGATAACTCCGACACTGGCATTACTTCTTGTACTTGTAACGTGGGGGGTGTGGAAGTTCAACAGGCTGGGAAAGACGCTGTCAACAAATATCTTCCAGAACAAGCCATTTACACCGTCCGTGGCAGTTGGGACGTTGTGTCGAGATTGCAGGACCCAGATGTGACATCGCTGATGTTTGTCTATCCACGCCAGCCAGGCTTGCTTATTGATTACATGAAGGCTATTGCGCGTGAGGGACTGAACGTACAGGTCATCGTGTGGCTAGGCCCAATGGCTGACTGGGAGGTTTTTGAGTCTTGCTTCCATGGGCAATTTGCAGCTGTTGAGAAAAGGCAAGGAGCCGAAGCCGGGCTTGATGAGTATGAAATGATGGCTTTGGTGAGGAAATCAAGCAACTAGGCTAGGCTAAGCTAGGTAGGCACTCAGTTAGAGATGATGTTGAGAATACATCGATGACAGGATTGAACCACATATAACCCAAGTCTCGCGACTTCGTCGATCCATGAAATTTGTTCATGTACAGGGTAAAGGATATCAATCACGATGGACGTAATGAGGCAGACAGATCGTGGCTGAATAAATGCTACTGTACCTGCTCTCTTAGCCCCGGATTCTACCTACTCGTCTCCACTCCCAAAGTGAGAGCGTCATCTCTGAATCAAAGCACTCACTCATTGTCCTTATCAACTACTTCCAATCTCAAGATTCAAAATAATAGAATCAAGCCATTCTTCATGTTCGAGTAATACTCCTCAGATCTCAGAAAAAGTTGAACCCACGCTATATACCCCCCACCATCTTCTACAGTATCTTCACACATCGGCACATCCCCAACTCAGCCCTATGCTACGCCGTGTTGTTTCCATCATGACATCGTCATCCCCAAAGCGTTTCATACCACTCAAGAAGGGAAGCCATAAACTCCCCAATGGTACTCCAAGTCTTCGAGGCGTGGTATTTGATATGGATGGCACACTCTGGTAAGATCTACACTCCCCTGCCTACCCTGCATAAGACTCAGAAACATCTTGATTTTCAAGTCGTCTGTTCTGATCAGTATGAATTATTATCAAGATAGAGAGCCCCTCCTAATCGAATGACGGGATGGAATCCGTTCAGAAAATTGCCAAGTCAGCGTACCAAACTTATCGCTAACATTCTCGTAGTGAGCCTCAGACCTACATGTTCAAGGAAATGAGGGATGTGCTAGGAATCAACAAAACGACAGACATCCTTGAACATGTCGACACCCTCCCAAAATCTGAGCAGACAGGCGCTCTCGAGTCTATTCGCAACATTGAACGACAAGCCATGGAGACTCAAACTCCTCAGCCCGGTCTCATGACTCTTATGGCTTACCTCGACGCCAACGCCATTCCCAAGGCAATCTGCACCCGCAACTTTGATGTTCCTGTTCAAAATCTCATGGAGAAGTTTCTTGAGGGCTCCCGTTTCCATCCCATTGTTACACGAGACTTTCGCCCTCCCAAGCCTGACCCTGCCGGTATTCTGCACATCGCCAAAGACTGGGGTCTGAAGGATGAAGCTGGTGAAGGAGATGCCAGTGGACTCATCATGGTAGGCGACTCCATCGACGACATGACAGCGGGCAGAAGGGCGGGCGCAGCCACCGTACTGCTCATAAATGATGTGAACCGGCCCCTTGCGGAGCATGCACACACCGACTTGGTCATTACTACGTTGGATGAGCTCGTTGGCATCCTCGAGGATGGTTTCGTGGGCAGAGAAGTCAGTTCCGAGTAAAACACCATGACTGTGGCCTTCCACCAGCTTATGTAGGGTAGAATATTTATAGTATCTCTTAGCAAGTAAAGCGACTCGGATAGTAGCTGCTCAAATGAGTTTTCATTTTATTTAGGTTTCTTACACGAGCCCCAGTCCTGCTCTACATCACCACCCACCCAGAGCCAGACAGCAGACAAATTCCACAACCGGGATCAACAAGAGTGGTCTTCTCTGCAGATGAAATAGACAGTGCCCTGAGTTCAAGACAGAATATGTGACGATTCAAGTACAGTGATCTGGCCAGAGACCACGATAAAGGTTTCAAAATAGTGCGCCGATGTAATATGCTAAGTGACTTTCAAGGATGGGCCGTTGTCCCAAATATGTTCGTCAAGGTAATTGTCAGGGAGTCAGTCAGGCTTCTGTGAACAGCATAAATGCAGGCTGACTACTGCATGCCGTAGCCTGGGTTGGGCGGCAAACCGAAAGTTGCCTGTCTCCTGTTCTCTCTTCGCAACTCATCAGGTGTTTCTTTTCGAGGCGGAGCTGGCGGCAGAGGGCCACCTGGGGGAGCTGGCCGGACAGGTAGACTAAAAGTTGTAGCGTTTGCGCTCGCGGGACCGACGTTTTCAGGGTAGCCCGAAACCTTGGGGATGGAATTTGTCGTAACAACTCTGGATCCCAGTCCAGGGTGTGCGGAAGCAGGTGTTCGGGAAGAGCCGTATCCGTTTCGAGGTGGTGATCGGCTTTGGCTTGAACCGTATTGATCGCGAGGAGAGGTAATACCAGCACCCCCAATAGGGATCTCCCCAGACGTGGGAGTATGAGAACGCTCTTCGGGTTGAGCTTGAGCTTGAGCCTGAGCCTGAGCTTGAGCCTGCTGAGATTGGGTAGGAGAATCACTCGAGCGAAGGAGGTCCTGCGTCGAAGGAGAGAGCTGGGGGGCCAGGTGCGATTTCCTGTTGTCACGTTCCATCATGCCAACAGCCCATTCCCTGAGATCAACCGGCGTACGCTTGGCGGCTTGTACAAAATGATCGCGGTCCTGAATCGATTAGCACAGAGCTCAGAGTTAATGGATGAGAGGCGTCTTACGAAGAGCTCTTGGGGAGTCGGTCGACGCTCAGGCTCCTTATAAAGACATTTTTGGATCATATCATCAAGGATACTAGGGAAAGCATCGCTCTTAGGTAGCTTCGGAGCTGGCTCGTGAACAATCTGCTGCAACAAGTCCAGGATGCCCGCAGGAGCGAAGTCACCGTCCGATACCTGCTCACTAGCCGCAAAAGGAAACTTGCCAATCGCGAGTTCCATAATGCTGAGGCCGAAACTCCAGACATCGGACTTGACCGTGTACTTTTCACCCTGAATTCTTTCAGGGGCCATGTAGGTGGAGGTTCCAACAAAAGTATCAGCGATAGAATTGACAAGCTCACCGGAGACTCCAAAGTCACAAAGCTTGATTCCACCCCTTGAATTGACCAAGATATTGGATGGTTTGATATCACGATGCATGATATGGTGCTTTGTGTAAAGGTATGTCAAGCCACCCAAAGTGGCTTCGGCAATCTTGCCCAAAACATCAACTCGTACGGGACCAAAGACCCTGGAAACTCGGTCGAGAGAACTAGTTCCTCATTAACCACCATATCGATTTCAGCACTCTTTGTTTGTACTCACCCAACGTCCATATATTCCATACACATGATCACATCGTTGTTCGGGGTTAAAAAGGCGCCGTAGAACGTCACGATGTAGTCTGAATGGCATCCATGCATAATTTGAAGTTCTCGGACGATTCGCTTCCGTATCTCTCGCTTGGCTTCGACATGAATTACCTAGTAGCTTGTTAGTAGGATCTCGAAATCTGCAAAAAAAGAAGCCATACCTTGCGAGCCATAACGGTCCCGGTTGTAAGGTGCTTGACTTTGCTGACAGTACCACCATTACCAGACCCTAGTTCCTTGAGGATTTCGAGATCCTCAGGTCGCAAGTCCAGTTTGTATTCAATACCAATTTCTAGTTGCTCATCTCTGCCAGCATCTTGGCTTCCACTGTATTCATGGTTGCTGGTCTCGGCGGTTGGCGGGGGTCGAGGGGCAGCTGCTTTCAGGGCGAGACCTTTGACGTTCTTGCGCTTCATAGAGCGCGGGGCAAAAGGATCGGACATTTTGAGAAGAGAACAAGGGACAGCGCTCGTTTGAGGAGTGAGAGGAACTGTTGGAACAAGGTCGGACGTCAGGTAATGAGACCGAAAAGTTTATAAGGCTTGGGCGAGCCGGGCGCTAAAGATGTTGTTCGTAGGAGAAAATTCAGGACGGACGAGTATTTCTGGGGCTTGAGCTGAGTGATGCTCAGGTCGCGTCGCACAAAGTTATCGTCGTGACTGAGCGGATCAGAAAAGGAGTCGATCGCTATCTTGCCCCGTCCGATGTTGAGATGGGTCGTTCTCGGGCCGTAGTGGGAATAGGAGGCCTAGACTCGGTCGCCAAGAGATGGGGATCCCAGGGGCGATCGATGGGCTGAAGTGGAAAGAATCCGAAATGTTCCTTTCTACCAGATATGATGGGGTCGTAGGTGTCAAGGCAAAAAGAGCCGCTGGAGATGGTGAATGGGGGAGTTGTCCCTGTCTCTTTCACAACTTTTGGCTGGTTAGGCGCGGACAGTGGACAGTGGAGGGCGGGGTCTAGCCAGCAACAACGTGACGGGAGTGGCTGGACTTGCGCTGCCAGGGAGTTGGAGGCGCAAATCAAACGGGCGGGCATAAAAGGACGACGACACTACACTGGGCGGCAAACCTGGAGCGAGAAGAAAAGGGGGGCGAAGAGGAGGAGAATCTGACGATGGAAACAAGAACTCTTTATAACCTCGAAGAGATCAGGAGTTGTAACGAAACAACTGCTCGCCCGGCGGATTTTGAAATTATGGATGTATCCGTACCTGAAATCTAGTGGGCCACTCATTCGCCATAAAGGGAGGCCCAGGGAGGTCGTGGAGGCAAACATTCACTCATCATCCATAACACGGAGTAATTATACCTACCTAAGTACCTGCCGTACCGTACTTAAAGAGACGCTCAAGCTCAGGAGAAGTCAGGCCTAAGCCAGGAGACGATGCGTTGACTGGCTATAGGCTAGATACTTGAGACGATTCACGCTTCAATCTCCACACAACTATCAACTCAAAGCTGTGATAAGATAGGGAAGCATCCATGGTAGGGTAATAGTTCATTAGTCCAGTGCCTGATACGACATGTCGAAACCCGTACTTGAGTTCCCACCAATTGTCGTTGTCACAACAATCGCTATATAGAAGGCGTGAGAAACGACAAATGCTTGATTGGAATTGGGGGCATAGCTATATGGAGCAAAAGGTAAGGACAGCATAAAAACGGACGATAGATCAGACACTGAACGATTCAGGCAACTGCAAGTTGGCACTTGGACCACCAGCTCAAAGAAGCTGAGCTCCGTGAGAGCCAGACAGCGTATAAAACGATCACACTATTTTAACCAACTTCACACCAAGGTGTGTTTCATAAGCAAGGGGAAAACATAATGTTTTGACGACAGCATGTTAGATTTTGAAGTTGGTACAATGACTTAAATACAAGTTGTATCTTAAGACCAGCCTGAAGCTTGTAACGCAAACAACATGATGCGAAATATAAGATACCTAGGCAAAATGACTACGTTAGTAGATATCTGCATAGAGGTGAATGCATGCAAAGACATGACTCGCGTATTGGTAGCGATTGATACTGTATTCATGCTTGTCAAGAATGAAAAGTATCCATCGGCCTGGACTCGCGAATTATGATTATGTAACTCATCATCGGAGCCGGAATATTCTCCTACCGCTCCGTCATCCCTGTCAGGCGCGACAAGGCTGCACGTGTAGCTCGCTCTGCAGCGCATCGCCAAAAATTCCCAAAGACAATCAGCTTTCAAGGAAAGCAATCTAAAGTTTTAGGCTTTAGATTTCTATAATTCTGAAAGTCACTTCCTTCCTTCTTTTTTTTCCCCTTCCTTCTTCCACACACGAACATTAAGAGTCAACAGAACGATTCTCCATTCACTTGGGCGCCGCACCCCGATTATTTACAACTAAAACATATAAAGAAAGCTTTGTTGCCTGCGCGGCAGCATCGCAAATCGCAAATATGAGCAACAGCATGCGAGACTTAATCTCTGGTGAAGCCGAGCTCGATGACGAGGAAGAGGATGAGTCATTCGACGAAGGTGGCGGAAAGCGCAGACAGAAGAATGCGGTCGAAGACTCGAGTGAAGAGGAGGAAGATGACGACGATGAAGAAGAAGCTCGCAAGGTCAGCTTATGGATCATTGCCAATTGGATAGCTTTTAATATTTTTCTTCTAGATTCGCGAAGGATTTATCGTCGACGAAGATGACGAAGACGAAGGCGGCGATTCCGATGCCGACGTGCGACCCATCCACAAACGAAAACGAGAGCATCGCGACCGCGAAACAGAAGCACAGCTAGACGAGGACGATCTCGATTTGATCGGTGAACAGTTTGGCGAGCGACCTAAACCTCAAGCACAGGTAAGCCCTTTTGGAAGCCAGCAGAGCTACCTAACTCAACAGTGCCCCTGACTTTTCCAAATTTAGTCCAAGTTCAAGCGCCTTAAGCGTGGTACCCGCGATGAAGATCGAGGCAATCAGCGCCGTGGCTTAGATGATATCTTTTCCGATGAAGAAGACGATGCAGGCGAACAACGATCATATAATAATAGATCGTCCTATCGCCAAGCGGACGAGTTTGACGATTTCATTGAGGAAGACTTTCCCGATGATCCTGAAGAGTTGGAACAACAACGGGAAGATGCCGAGGTTGCCCGACCCAGAGACCGCGTCATTGGAAACATCGCCGACACTGCCAACCTGGATAAGGATGCCTTGGATGATATGGAGGCCATCTTCGGTAACGGTGAAGAATACGACTGGGCATTGCAGATGGAAGAAGAGGAGGAGGATCGTGAGAGGGAAGAACAAACGATTGAGTTGAAGGACGTGTTCGAGCCTTCGCAACTGAAGGAGAAGCTTCTGACCGACGAAGACAACGAAATTCGGTTCACTGACGAGCCCGAGCGATTCCAAATCGACCGAAAAACCTTTAAGAGCCTACAACTTACGGCAGAGCAGTTCAGAGAGGAGGCGCGCTGGATCACCAACCAGTTATGGCCGAAGAAGGGTCTTGCCCCAGATCTGCAGAGCCCTTTTGGTAAGGCTGTGGGCAAAGTCCTCGAGTTCTTTATCGTCGACGAGGTCGAGGTACCATATGTGTTCCAGCACCGCAAAGATTATCTGCTTCATACCCGCAAGACACGGAATCCGAATCGCGATGATCCTGATGCGCCAGAATACGTCATTAGCGCAGACAAATTGCTCAACCAGGATGATCTGTGGAAGATTTTGGAGTTGGATATCAAATTTCGATCTTTCGTGGATAAGAGGAACGCCCTCGAGAAGACGGTCGAGAACCTGAAGGGGATGCAAATCAACGATGCAATGGTGGATGAGATGATTCCTGAGGCGACGACTATGGAGGAACTCCAAGATTTGCAGGATTACCTGCATTTCCAATATGGCCCTCAGTTAAAGGACCTCGCTGCCATGGCTGGTAATCTGTCGTTGACTAAGCGGCCAGGTTCCAAGTCCAACCTACTGGAAAGAGTTCGTCAAGGTAAGGCGTATGGCTTTGTCCGCGCCTACGGCATCTCAGCAGACCAACTCGCCAAGAATGCCCTTCGACACGGAAAGAAGATTACTCCTGATGATGACGCACAATATCCCATGGACTTGGCGGATAGTTTGATTGATGATGTTTTTAGTACAGGCGATCAGGTCATCAGTGCAGCTCGACAGATGTACTCGGAGGAGTTGTTTTCCAGCCCAAGGATGCGCAAACATTTCCGTAACTCATACTATCAGGCCGCCGAGATCAGCTGCCGCCGAACTGAAAAGGGACTGCGCAGAATTGATGACTCTCATCCCTACTATGAGATCAAGTATCTTCAAAACCAAGCTATCGCCGACCTAGTTCATCAGCCAGAGCTCTTCTTGAAGATGATGAAGGCCGAAGAGGAAGGACTTGTTACTATCAAGCTCGATATGCCTGATAGATATGGTTTCCGACGACAGCTTTATCAGGAGTTCGAATCCGAGAACTTCAGTGATCGAGCTGAGCAGTGGCGAGAAGAACGCAAGAAGGTACTGGACCTTGCTTATCCCAAATTGGAGAAAATTATTGCAAAGAACGTCAAGGAGGTCATCCGCACTTTCTGCCAAGATGAGGTTCTCAAGATGTGTCGGGAGGAATACGCCAAGCGACTTGACCAAGCGCCCTACAAGCCCAAGGGCATGATTCTGGGCACTACGCCACGCGTCCTGGTTCTCTCCAATGGCATGGCCGATCCCGCTCGCGATCCAATTTGCTGGGCGTGGGTAGAAGAAGATGGACGAGTGATTGAACAAGGCAAGCTAGGAAACCTCGCTCGAGATGAACGCCAGAGAGAAGAGTTTGAAGAACTCGTGAAGCGCCGTCGACCTGATGTGATTGGTGTTAGCGGTTGGTCTGCTGAATCGACCAAGCTGGTGCGTGACTTGGAAAGCCTGGTCAATGAGAAGGGTCTTATGGGACCCGAGTTCGAGGACCCCGACACCAACGACTATAGAACGGAGCCTTTGGAGGTTGTCATAGTGAATGACGAGGTTGCTCGCTTATACAAGGACAGCCCTCGCGCCCTGGCCGAGCATCCAAGCTTGAATCCCATTACGAGGTACTGCGTCGCCCTGGCGCGATACATGCAGAACCCTATGAAGGAATATGCAGCTCTCGGCAAGGATGTTGCCTCGCTTTCTTACCACCCATGTCAGAACCTCCTCCCCGCCGACAAGCTGGCTAAATATCTGGACTCAGCCATGGTAGACATGGTCAACCTCTGCGGTGTAGATATCAACGAGGCTATGAACGATACGTACACCGCCAACCTCCTGCCTTATGTTTCTGGATTGGGACCTCGAAAGGCTACAAGTGTTATCAAAGCTATCAACGCCAACGGTGGTGCTGTTGGCACAAGAGATGAGCTCGTCGGTGATCCAGATAGTGGAAAATTGCCAGTTGTGGGCCCTCGAGTTTGGAACAACTGTGCAAGTTTCCTCTTCATCGAGTACGAGGCTACCAACCCATCGTCTGATCCACTGGACAACACACGAGTTCATCCCGAGGATTACGAACTGGGCCGAAAGATGGCTGCCGATGCCTTGGAACTTGATGAGGAAGATGTCAAGGCTGAAACAGACGAGAATGGACCTGGAGCCATTGTCCGCAAGCTATTCAAACAGGATGAGCAGGACAAGGTCAACGAGCTAGTACTGGAGGAGTATGCAGAGCAGTTGGAGAGCAACTACAGCCAACGCAAGCGAGCTACTCTGGAGACGATCCGTGCCGAACTCCAAGCCCCTTACGAAGAACTTCGAAGAAACTTCGCTCTCTTGTCACCGTCAGAAATATTCACTATGTTCACTGGTGAGACCAAACATACCCTTTGCGAGGGCATGATTGTTCCCGTGAACGTGCGGGTTGTCAAGGAGGACTTTGCTATCGTCAAACTCGACTGTGGCATCGAGGGCCGAGTTGAGGGCCATGAGGTTAGCCACCGATCATCGATCAAGGAGGTCCTGAGCTCTGGACAGACAGCGCAGGCTAAGATTCTGGATATCAACTACAAGGACTTCATGGCCAAGTTGTCCATGCGTGAAGATGCCCTGCGTGTTCCTTACAAGCGGCCCATCAACCTCGGCCGGGATGGATGGGATTATACTCTGGAAGCCGCTGATAAGGAAGAGCTGCGGGAGAAGGACAAGACAACCGGACGCACGCAGCGTGTCGTCAAGCACCCTAATTTCAAGCCCTTCAATGGTCTCCAAGCCGAAGAATTCCTCGGATCTCAGCCAAACGGCGAGGTCATAATTCGACCTTCGTCCAAGGGCAACGATCACCTGGCGGTAACTTGGAAGGTTGCAGACGGTGTGTTCCAACACATTGACGTCCTTGAGATGCAAAAGGAGACCGAGTTCTCGGTGGGTAAACTGCTACGTGTTGGCGGCAAGTATACGTACACCGATCTGGACGAATTGATCGTCGAGCATGTCAAGGCTATGGCGCGCAAGGTGGAGGAGTTGATGCGTCACGACAAGTACCAGAACCGATCTCGGGGAGAGACAGGTAAGTCCTTACACCGTATGGAAGTATATCTACATGATACTAACTGAGCTCGTAGAAAAATGGCTAACGACTTACATCGATGCCAACCCCAATCGATCTGCATACGCTTTCTGCATCGACACCAAACACCCTGGGTATTTCTGGTTATGTTTTAAGGCTAGTAGAGCAGCCAAGGTTATTGCGCTGCCGGTGCGCGCCATCCCGCAAGGCTTTGAGCTCAAGGGTTATCAATACCCTGACATGCGAGCGCTGTGCAACGGCTTTAAGCTGCGTTACCAGAACGAATTCTCGAAAATGGGCCAACGTTAGGGAGCTGGGCATTTGACATCACGATTTACACAGGTGGTATGAGGATTCGAGAGGAAACCGACAAATGTTTGATTACGCAGAGTGGGCATTTTATTAGGGACAAAGATGAAACTGCAATTGTATTATCCAGGCGCAGACCGACGAGTTTTCTTATATCTTTTTTATTTTTTTCCTACGATGAGCAAAGAGGTGCATTAGACGTCGTATAACGACAAGGGGAGAAAAAGAAAGGCAACCAACATATATTAATTTGACAATAGTTTGACAATTTGTGGTCGGTTGTAAGTCGTGCGTAGTTGAGTGGATGAATGGGCCAAGAGCTCTGGAGGTTTCACATAATGTCCGTTATTCAAATGTTTAAGACAGGCCTATCGAAGGTCCGTAGCGGTGATGGAGAAGGTAAGGATGGCTCTCCCCTTGACATCAACATGGTATCGTGCTCTGTGTATGCCATTGTAAGGCCCAAGCACTCGTGAGGGAGATCTCGAAAGTTCCATGGGGCTCTTGAATCTTGGATGGTGTGAAGAATAAGACATATCTGGCTAGATATCGGTCTTGACGCTCACAGAAAAGAAGGCAGCTGCGCGGTGTACGTGTTCTATTTAGTGGTAACGTGTACTAAATCGAATATTTACAAAGCTCCGACTCTGGGGCGTGCATGGTGTTGCGTAATCTTATGGAGTTACGGATAGTTGTCATTGAAGAAACCGGCCGCCAGAGCTATTATTGAGCTCGGTCCTAATGACGGAGTAACAACAATGATCATGAGACCTCTGAATGACTTCCTTTCGGTGTTTCGAGAACGAAGCGGATTCCATGTCTGTTGGGGTTACGAAGAAAGGCGTACGTGCTATGAGTGGCAAGCCGTGACGTGTAAAGTTACCATATCGGCTCACGTCTAGATTGCAGAAAATCCGAGAACGCATTCAGAGCAACTGAGCAGCTGAGGGTCGAGTTCCGAGTCGAATTGATGCTTGCAATTGGTGAGTTCCCGATGATGTGCAATATGGGTCGATGGATAAAGGGTCATGTGCACCTTCTGGGCGCTGAGTCAGTTTCGCTGAGGCCCACCGGCGATTGAGCAAAGGAGCGGTATCGGACTCACTATGAAGCCATACTCAAGTTGGAGAAGATGGGACAAAACTTGGCAATTGCCTCTTTCTGGAGAACAAGCCTGAATATCAATCCACTTCGTAGTCTGAAGGCGTGTAGTTTTTGTCTCATGGGTGGAGTCAAGGTCGGCAGATGCAGCAGTAGCAAGCATGGGATGGCCTATAGCCTGTACATGTATCGGATAAAATTAAGAATACTCCACTCACGTAAACAAGTCAATTGGAGTTCCTTTACGTTGGAAAAACTGCTTGTGCCAGTCTTTGGATTTGCCTGTTTCGTGTTATCGCTATCAGCGGCATTCAAGACAAACACAATGATCCATGGGATGCCGGTACCTGGCTGGGCTTTACCCCAGATCCCCGTAAATCTAAGCGGGGCAGTCGTGTCGTCCGCCCACCTAAAACAGCTCCGGCCAAGCCACACACTAAGACAGACCCTTGTTGAGAAGCATCCTTATCGACGTCAGTGTAGTGTTTGTTCTATCTACCTAGTTAGATACTCAAGATCAGTCATCTGGTATTGGATTGTTGTACAAACAACACAGTGGTATCATCAAAACGACCAATTTCTAGGTGAAAGACCCTGCATTGTTCAACGATGGACAGCTACCAATAGTCTTGTAAGGCAGTACTGAAGGTTGGGGAGTCCTTGAGATTGGATGGATGGAAGATTAAAGATTGGGGCACCATGGGGCCTATGGTGATACCGCACCTCTCAGTGTACCCCTCCATGCCCCAGAATCCAGAGGCTGGGTCAATCTGCTCGATATTCGATGGAGCATGGAATGGACGTCGACGTCAAGGGCCTAGTGATCACGGTAGATGCATTGGTATGAGGCTCAAATTGCACAATTCACATCACGAATGTGGTCACTTTTGCATTTCAGATTGCCTACCTCTTCTGGATGTCTCAGCAACCTGATGTTCAGCACATTACTTGCTGGAATGCTACTGCTTCCCCGCACTTGTAACGTCCATGTACCCATCGTTGGCTCAGTAAGTTTAAGTTGGACCACTGACTTCGGCCACCGGCTGCTTGCGCCAGGTCACGCGATAGACGGACGGGATGGGACATGCGAGACCCGCCTTAACTGGGGTCACTAGCTCAAGGAGTGGGTCTTCGACGCCGTCGCACTTGCCTTGTACTGGGAGTGAAGCCACGATGATGGAACATCCATGAGCTGACTCCTTCCGCCGTTCCCTTCCATAATTTTCAATTGCCCAATTGCAATGCTCAATCTCGTTGGGGAGTTTCCTAGCTTCCTTAGCTTCAGCCGTAAGAATGAGCTTGCCGCGTGTGTAGAGGGGGAAAGCCTGGGTCGTACTGTAGGTAGTAGACGGGAAGAGACATCGGTCTGCAATGACCTGATTGGATACATGGTGATGCCATCACGCATCGTCCCTCGCGTGACTCTCGGGATATAAAGGCAAGCACTCCTTCCAAGAAGATCCCCTGAATTGGATATAGGTCTACATACAAATAAATCAACTTGCTCCCCCTCATCTCATTCATCTCATCTCTTCTGAATCATCAATTGTCTCTACATTTGCACTCCTCATCACTTCACGAAGTACTCGCGACCTTTCTTCTTCCACCTACCACACAACTCAACCAACCGTTGACCACCCACTGACGACCCTTCTGGAGTACTGCTCTATTCTGTCAATACAAGTCAAGCGTCAGCAATTGTCCAGCTGTTCATCATCTCTTCACTGCGGCGGAAAACGAGCAGCTTGAGCAAACTAAAGACGGCGGCATCTCGTCTCACGCACCCAGTACATTAGTAGTCTCGATTGGAACACTCGCAAATCGCCTTGCGCTAATCATTGCACCTTTTCATCCTGCAAAAGTAAGTTTCCCTTACAATTTCGGGCGTCTCATCTGCCCTGCCCGGTTGTTTTCCCCTTCCTCCGTATATCAGTCTTTGTACACGGAGTACTTCAGCACCCCGCACTTTCCTAGACTATCTTCACCCGGAGTGATGCTCTGCTCTTGTTCATGGTCGGTTGCTTTTTGGTGACGTTTGGCGCGGCATCTGATCTCCTTAAAAGCCATCGAGCTCCCCCTTGAATCCTCGCATGTCTTGACCCCTCTTTCTATCATTCATCATCTTTCTATCTATTGCCATTATCTTATCATCACAACAACATCATTTCTCAAATTTTGCCTTTTATCACCGTCTCTTACAAGTCCTCACGAGTTAGCTTCATGCCGCTCACCCAACTAAAAGACCACGAATATACTGACAAGCTTCTCACAGTGACCCGATCTCACAAGGCCAACGACCGTGACCACAAGGGCATTGCCGAGGGGACTATCTCTCCCATGGAAACTGTTCCTCGTTTCTTTGGTAAGAACGGCTTTGCCGATGTGGACCCCAAGAAGGTAAAGAAGGACGGCTCTGGCCGAGGCAACTGGTATGTTCACTCAAAAACACCCATGTCAGTCAGCCCCACAGTGCACTTACACGATCTGCAGGGGAACCGTCAACGATGATATCGCAGGCGAACAGTTCACTTTTACCAACACCCGACGCCGCTCCAACAGCAGCAGTTTCTCTCATATCACCGACTTCAAGACTAAGTTTGAAGTCAACGAGCCCGAGCCCGTTTTCGAAGAGTCACTCCACGGTCCTGAAGAAGAAGACCATGAAGACCTCACCAAGACCGACTCTTCCGAGAGCGGTCGATCCTCGTCTTAATCGAACCACCATTTCTTAATCGAGAGATCAGTAGTCTCTGCTTGTTGCTCTATACAATGGCAGCAGCACACTTGAGGGTTCACATGTATTGAAATGCGCTGGAAATTCGATCTTTCCTTTACAACTATGAAATGGCATGAGACGAAACGGATGGAAACCAGAAACCAATCGCCTTCGGGGGTAGCAACGAAACAGACAGTTCAGGGGGGTATGGTAGGGGCTTTGGACGGAGTTGAGGGACCCTCATGACTGACAGATCTCTACGCGGATCATGGCTTTACGACCGACTGCGGAACTGTTTTCCCAGCGGAACGATGTATCAATGTACCACTATCTTAATTAGCTTTAACAACGACGCGAGGAATTTGACTGCTGGTAGCCTCAACAGGCACAGCCGACAACCAAAACAAAGACACTCCAGCTTAACAACTGATGTGATGGGACGAACTTAATCTTGTTACGAAATCCCTCATACCATGGTTTCATCACTTACAATCCTACATTTCTTCCATCTACATACCCCGCTCTTTCAATGTTCTGAAGGCAGCAGGGGCAGCTACATAGTATCCTTTGCCTAATAGCGAAGTGCCGATCTCTCAGGTTCCCACACAGCTGCAATTACCGCGGAAGATAAGCACTCAGTACCATGCAATATTTGAATGGCGGGGATGCCTGAAGGGGCCCCTTTATCCTCACTATGTTTAGGTTAACGCAGTGCCATTGCTCGGTATTACGGCCACAGGCTTCGAATCTCACTGCCTATGCATGTGGAGACAATGGTGGTTGATGTCAAAGTGAGAATTTTCCAGACCCTCCCTGAGCACTGTATGGCTTGGAAATCTCGGCGGGATATCCCAAGAGAATAGGTACCAGATGAGATTCGAAATTCAACATGAAGCAGCCCAATATGTAGCCGATGTCGTTGCTCTTATCGCTATCAACTTCCATTATCATCTCTATCGGCCAGGCTCTTTAGTGGAGCACAACCCCATCGCCGTGCATGTAACCCGCTATTGTACCGCTAAAAGTGCAGGGGTGAACACACTTGCAGCTAACCCCAAAAACGGGCAGTTTTGACTGAGCTTCTCTTCTCCAAAATGCGTTTGAGCTCCATCACGAAATCATGGAAAGGTACGGAATATTCTTTTTCATTAGACTGAAGTACCATACTATACAGATACAGAGGGATATAAACTTGCATTGAGCCCTTATCCATGTTAACCAATTACATATAAGAGTTATGATCTTAACAATTCCTGATCGCTAAGCTGCGAACCCCCGCATTCGTTCTACCAGTCAAGCCACCAAGGCTGAAGGCTGAACGGGCAGTATGAGGCTGGGCTGTGGTCCGTGCATGTCCGTCGTTGTTCCCTCCGAAATTTCGTGGTTGCAAGGCTGCGATTATAAACATATTGAATATTGAATCCGCTTGCACCACCATAACTACCGTACGAAATTACCTACGAACGCGCCATCTACACCAGTCAGTAACAAGCGGACTGCGATATCGGTTAGAGAAAACTCTTGAGCTAATGCTGCTCTGATTCAATTGCGCGCGTCACAACCCCAGAACAAACCATCATGCCCGTCGCTCCAGCTTACCACGAGTCGCTTCCTTGTAAGCTAACATGCTCTCATCGCAAGAACCTCGGCATTCATATACTGACACTATACAGACGTTGACCAAGAGCCAACCGCGGAAGCCCTCGCTGCTGCGCGCGCCCTCATCACCGCCGAAGCATCCTCTCAAGCGCCTCAACTCTCATCCAGCCCAGAACCATCCTTCTCTCCCGCGATAACATCCGAAATCGAACGTGTTTCCAAGTCCGAACCACTCGCGCCCATTGATCTGAGCCGATACGAGGCTCCATCTCCCAGCGCTCCGCCTGCCACCGCCCTGCCCGCTGCCGCCGTCGCACATAGCTACCTCTCCTCACGCCTCACAAACTTGGAGCTTCTTGAGAAGTGGGGAAAGAATGCTTGGCTATTGGGAAACCATAGTCTCGAGGCGGAGCTTCAGGCACTTGAACGCGAATTAGCAGTTACCAAACGCGAAGTTGACATCGTGAATCTGGAAAGGCAGAAGAGACAGACTGCCGTAGGTGCCGAGATCAAGACATTGGATGAAACCTGGCGCGCAGGCGTTGGTCGCGTGCTCGAAACCGAAGTTGCCGTTGAGGAACTTAGGAGGAAAATCCGAGATGAGTTGTCAAAACGGGCTGCTCAGAGCTAGGGGCAATGCGACAGCGTGGGCAAATGACTAATCAATTTACATATGAGGTTCTCTATAACTGGCGTCTTGATATCAACGGGTTCTAAGTTTGGTTTGCCATGGAAAGAATAAATATAGACTACAATTCGATCGAGCTAAGGACTCTGCTCTTGTCACTCGGTAGATATCTGCCTCGAGTATCGCAAATACCTTCATAGCAAGGAGTGGGAAGTTGCGTTGTGATAATAATGATATGAACCAAGGTATCTGATCACTAGTCATGTTTCTCAGGAAAGCGAAGGTGGGAGACAACCTCTCAAAACGCCGATCATAAGTGAAAACCTCTGCCACTCGTTCCTGAATCCAACGGGCCCAACTGCGTTCCATATACGTACACCCAAACAGCACGAGGCAACCTGAACACCACTAATCCCACCACCTGGCAAACGTTTCTGCTTCTCCGCCCAACCAGGTTTCCGCCAGTCATGCCTCAGAACACTCACTTGGTCTAGCTGGTGTGAAGTGGATCCATCTCCTCGACACCAGTTGCAACGCCTTGGTACTTGGTCCGTCGTAGAATACCTTCAACAGGGCCTAGCAGACGTTGGAAAGCGTTCTTTCCCAAACTTCCAACCTTGACTGCTGACGTAGCAACGATACTAGCTGCTCGCGGGGCGTCGTTGAGCAAGGCAAGCTCGCCAAAGTAGTCGCCCTTCTGGTAATGGCGGACCTTGTTATCAGGCTGACCAATGTATGCATCCGCCTCGCCACTTTCGAGCAGAAAGAATGCATGGCCTGGATCTCCTTCGTTGATGATGATCTCTCCTGGAGCAAACTTCTTGGTTTCCAGAGCATCTGCAATTTTGGAGCGCTCGTACGGGTTCAGGCTTGAAAGAAGGGGCACTTCTTCAAGGAAACTCTCGTACATACGTCTCCGAGCAAATGTCGACTCCATCAGAATGCGACGGAAAGTAACGCGATCGAGTGCCCATACGGTACATCCAGGCTCAGCGGAAACTACAGTTGCAGCTCGAGGGGCATTGTACATCAATGCCAATTCTCCGAATGAGCCACCAGCCTGGATGTTACCGACTTGATTGCCCATACCGTCAGGGCCTGGCTGCAATGAGCCGCTAGGGTTGACATAAACGTCGAAAGATCCCTTTTCAACCACATAGAAGTAGTCACCAGCATCTCCCTGGCTGATCACCTAATGACACCTTTTTAGTCAAATATCCTGGATCGGTTGTTAAGAAGCTTACCTTAATACCCTTGGCCGGTATCGGTTTCTCAACAAGGGCCCCTAGTATCTGAGCGCTCTGCTCATCCTCCAGGTGGCTGAAAAGGAAATTGCCTTCAATGGCACGCTTGAGACGCTCGATCTGGTCTGGAGTCTTCTCATGAAAAGGGGGTGACCAGTTATCATAAGAATCTGCACTTGGTTTCAAAGATTCGGCAGATACGGAAGTTCGGCGACCGAAGTTGTACTGTGCCGGATAGCTATCGGGGTTTGGAATATTTCGCGATGAAGAGGGAGGTGCTTCGGTTGAAGAGTCACCGCCAAAGCCTCCACCAAAGGGGCCGGAAAACATAGAGGCAGAATTCGGTGATGCTCCAAATCGAGCGTTCGTAGGAGATGTGATGGTGTCGTTCTCATCCTCCTCCTCAGCAACACGATGAATTGCATTGTTTGTCCTCTTGCCCCTATCTGTCCCGAAGGGGTTACTGTTCTCCCCAAAGGGGCTGGAGAATGGGCCGGACATAATGGGTGGTTTGGATGCTGTTGAGGTAGCTTGAGAAATGTGATATTATATCGTCAAACGGGCACAAAACCGATGCCAGTCGAGTTCGTTGTGGATGAGGGGTATCGCGGGGCGAGTGGAGAGCGCTTGTTCGTTGTCAGTTATCTATATACCCTTCTGGTAAGCTTCCATGTGGCAAGCAAGTTGCGTCTGATGTAAAGTAGCGAACGTGAATGTCTCGGGAACATGAAACTGGCAAGAAGCAGGCGCCAAATAGAAATGTTGCAGCGAGTGGCAACGTGATGCCGTCACACGAATGGGGGAGCTTCACTTACAGCTACTGCGGCGTTCTTATAGATGATCGCAGAGCGAATTGTCTTTGAGGTATGTCAATCAAAGCTGCAGCTGAAGCTAGGAACAAACAACATCAATGAGCATTGAAACGACAAGGGATGTTGCGTGCAGGAGAAGTTCCGGGGCGTGCACTAAAGATGACGCTGGACGTGGGCTGCAATCCACGCTTGAAAGTGACGTGTTGTGGCGGGGCCTAGATCAAGACCCTGGTACGTAGCCCATGCACAGTTCGAAGGAACAAAAGTTGCTTGGACAAGATAAAGGGGAAAATGCGAAACTGCTGGGAAATTGAGCCTTGCAGAGAAATATGGACAGCCCAATTCTGTTATTGGCGCACAAGCATGCCCTCTACTGAAGTCTGCTTGTGTAATAACAAGGGCTCACAAGGCTGGAGAGCTAAGCATTTCAGGTAATGGAGCTTCCAGTGTAGGCGGAAGGATGCAGAACAGAGGGAAAACAGGTTAACTCACACTGAATCCTGGTAAACTGGACCCTACAACCTGAGATGTGATCAGGCAGGGTGACGATATCCTGTAAGGCTCCTCAGATCAAGGGGCCTGGAGCGTGATGAGGGGTCCAACGCAGGGTTGAGTCGAGGAACCAGGGCGTATCAAGGATGATGGGAATATGATAGACGGCGGCTGATTCCAAACAGCTTGAAAGGCTCGACTTGTCGTAATGCTGAAAGAAATGAAGGAACAAAAAGAGAGGAGTAACCAGGCGAGTGGGGTTATGGTGCTCTGATCCCCGCCTCCTAGTCAAAGAGAAGAAGAAGGACGATGCGATGAAGAAAGGCCTGATGATGGATAGGTAAGTTGAAGATGTGTGATATATGTCGTTGATGGGTTTCCAGAGATAGGTACACAGCGGCGGGAGGCAAGCAAATGGGGGTTGAAGAAAGAAGATGGGATGGAAGAGAAGACTATGGTTCTTGCCAGGCCAGGCGGCGTCTCTGAGGTAGGGCAGGCAGAGGGGAGTAGCTCTGTGTGTGTCTCTCTTTCTCTCTTTCTCTGTGCTTTCCTAATGGACGACGCAACCAACGGAATGGGGAGAAGTGGGGGGAAGGGGAGCTGGGAGATGGTTGCCGTCAGGGAAGCTTTCTAGAAAGACACGCACGGGCCAGCCAAGGGCTCGGGCTGTTCGGGCGCTTGTTCCACAGACACTTCTGCTGCTCTTCGGTGCAGCTCCCGGACTAGGAAGGGAAGCTGTATAAACAGAGCAAGTACCGTGTCGATGATACTGTATTATGCTAGAGCTATGATGCAGCATGACATCGGTGAGAATCCCTCTTTTTGGTGCAGATCAGTGTTTCTCTCACGACTTCATCATATCCAGTTGGTGGTCTTAATTAGAGTGATGGGCTGCAATTCGCCTGCAAATTGATTAATACCAACCTAAAAGCTGGTTCCTTGGCTAACGTTAGTCAGGACTCTCGAGCAGCTAGTGAGCGCCTCTAATTCCCGGAAGCAGAATCACCCAAAGCAACAGAAATGAGAATAGGAACGGAACTCCACCCTGTTCATCCCATTACTCTCTGTGGATATCGTTGGTATGCAATTACCATTACCACGGAGGTCCTTCTTTGCAGCCTGGCGCTCACGAGTGAAACATCATTTTCATGTCGCCTCTTTATTAGTGCCCATCAGACAACATCGGAGAAAGTGAGGCAGGCAGTTAGTTTCATCTACAATAAAAGGCTTGGCCGTTGCCGTTCCTTTTGACTGAACCTCATGCAAACCAAAGGGCGCGTGACTGATCTTTTGATCAAAGCGTCGACTTTGAAAGACGGCCACTAATTTAGGAGGTACCTACCTGCCTCTGAGTTATGTCGTCCTTGGAGGAGGCTTGCGGATGGTTTGTTAGTTGGCACTCCAAACCCATTCCGATGTTTTTACTTGCTATGCCCAGATGAACGTTGTTCGATGACAGGCACCTGGGCAACAACACTCGATGCACGCGCATGTTGCTTCATCCGTGCTCTCGAAGATGTTGAGCTCCATGTCGAGCCCAGTCTAAGGAAGCCGTCACCAGGATTACTGAGTAATAACGCGATAACCATTATTGAAGTTCAAATCTTTTGAGCAACTACATATATATCGGGGCCCTCCGCCATCCCATCACTGGCACTGAACAGCTTCTGCCCTCATCTAGCTGCGCGGGTATCGTTCCTGCAATGATAAAGTACAATAAAAGCCCTCCCCATTCCATTTCCCCCAGTCCACAGCGAAGGGTTGTTTCCTCGTTCCAAGCATGCCGAGAAACGACAATGCTTACCCTGAAACAGCAATAGAAATACAGATAAAAGGCAATAGAGCCCATTCGACAAAGCCACGACCCAAAAGTAAAGCAGGGTAAAAAAAACAAAACAAACCCAAGAACCCTTGCGCCAAAGATAAAGTCATCCGATTTGAAATGTATTCGTCCGGGTCCTCGAATTCGAGTTGCATGCCGTCGATCGAATTGCTGCTTTGTATCATGACTGTTGTCCAACGCCAGCTCCTTGCACGCCTTGCTTGTCCTAATCGTACTTGTCTGTTAACACGTCTATCGTTTTCGCTCCTTTCAACGCAGTGTTTTCGCAGACTGTTAGCTGCTTCTGACCTCCTGAGTAAGTAACAAATCGCTTCTGTCAAGCCAGTCTTGGGACATTCCAAGTGTGTTCTATGACAGTTAATCCGACTGTGCATGACTTTGACGCAGTCTGCCTCGTTGTTCACAACTCCAAAGGACAAGAGCTAAGATCCCGCGGCGAGACATGAATCCAAGACGCCGTCCAACATGTCAGCATCCTGGCTCTCTGCGCCTTCCCACCAGGTCTCTGTATCGATATCCATAGCGTCGGGATTTCCGTTCTGGAGTTCATAAACCTGTCCTCCATTCATGTCCAACCCATGCCTCTCGTGGGCATAATATTGAGGTGGTTGGTCATCGACCCAAGTGTAGTCTTCCCAATTCTCCAGCTCGCCTTCTCGATAACCGTAAATAACTTGAGTCATTAACACTGGGAACTGTGCCATCCCTGAGTCGGCCATCTCCAAAGATAGGCGAAGATCAGACATGCCGAGAGGACCTCTCTCACTGGCCGCCCGAGACTCTATCGGTAAAAGCCCTCCCTTGTCTCGAGCGATTTCGCCTCGCGCCGCAGCTTCTTCTTCGTATTCCAACTGTTGCTTATACTTGCGCGTCTGGATCCAGGTTGTCCCTACGCCAAATCCAGCGCTACCCGATTCGCCAGGACCATTACTCCTTGTACGGCTGAAGACCTGGGTAAGGACTTCTTTGATGAAAGTTTCCACGGCTACCGACATGAACTGGGGGGCGTCGGAAGTGTGGCCGTTGACGAGCCCTGCTTCGTAGCAAGAGGGAAGCATTCGGCCAGAGATCATGTTGATGTCGGGGAATTCGCCGGATTCTATCGCTAACGGTTGCGCATATCGTTTTCGAATCTCTAAGTCGAAATCTAGCCCTAATGTCAGGCTCTCCGTAATACAGACATACTCCACCAGAATACATACTCATATTGTTGATGCCCCCTACTGTGGGTGTAGCATCTGTAACTGCAACTGTGGAAGGTTTGCGATGTGTGTCTGCGAAGACGTTCGATATGCTCTCATGCGGATCCCACTTGATAGCTGTCAGCGATTGAAACAGAGGTAGTATAGAGAAACCAACATCATTCTGCACTAGGTCCTTGATGCGCCTTCGGTCTCGTGTTGGCAATTGCATAACATCTCCCTTCAACCTCCGCTCAGCAGCATCGCCTGATACTGGCTTGGTTCCTGTCGTCGCCGCAGGCTTATCGTTGGCACTGACCCATGGCGCCAGCCCTTGGTCGGGCATTTCTCGAGTGACGTTGCCATAGATAGCAGCGATGAGATTATTATGTAAGTGCTCTTTATCACCTGGGCCTGCGAGGATGGGATCTATTCTCTCCGAGTATTCGGCCTGATTCAAACGTCCTGGTAATGAATAAGCATGCGCAAACAAATAGATAACATTTGATGATATTTACCTATTAAGAACTCGCTGGTTGATTCCTTGTATATGGCCCATTTCTCGTTGCCTATAGCGGCTTTAAGTGCAGTATACAACGGTTCTAAATCAATTCGGGCGGGGATGATCTGGCTAGACTTTGCAATCTTTGGCGCACCAGGAACAGAGCCCGCAAGAGTCTTGTTCGGTAAGATAGGAGTCGTAAGGCCGACAGCTGGACGGCTCAAAGCCGCGGGGTCGATGTCGGGCATCTTGATAGGAGTCGAATCGGCGACGACGTCGCGTGCGGCAGATTAGCGCGGCGCGACACGGAGAAAAGACGCATGAGTTATATAAAGCGAATAAGTGATTAATGCGATCGCGGTGTAGGGGTTAGATTGATGAAAAAAGCATATTTCGGCGTTTAAATTGATGACAGACTTGTGCCGCTGTTGACGTGAGGTTCGAAATGAATGAAGGGTTTCGAGTGAGTGTAGTTGGTTTTTGCCGCGGAGCATGCCCAGCCATGAAGGACATCAGCGCAAAGCCAAAGTACCGTCTACCTGCGATTGATGACAGATTGGGGGTTGTCATGAGTACCCACTACCTGTCGTTCTCTGAAGCGCACTAAAGCAATCCGCCCTGCAGCACCACCACCACCACCAACTTCTAGGTACAGTCGCGTCTGGCGCGTTTGAGTCTGTTGTATCCATCTAATCAATCCGACTCACAACTTATTCTTTACTCAGAGGTCGCATCTACAAGCTCGTTGAGGTCACTGCACTGCCCCGACACCCAATTACTTCCTACTCCTGTAGTCGCAAACCATTTGCGATGCCGTCATGGCCCCCGACCGTATCACCAACGCTATCGACAGTTTGATAACACACATCGTGCCCAGTGATCCCAATGATCCCGATGAAGTTGCGCAAGAGCGCCATGATACATGTTTTGACATTGTCAAGTCTATAATAGACAGGTATGCATCTGCGTCCGTCTTACATCTACCAATGCAACAAAATTAACTATTTACGGCTCAGTCCAGCCTCCCCCGCTATTTCTTCCGATGTCAACCATGCCTCCGATCTTATAAAACGAAAGCTCATCCAGAGCAACCCTACCCAAGCTCTTCGCTTCTCGAACCTCTATACACGACTACTTTCACTGCCTGTGTTGGAGCATAAGTGGGCAATACTCTACCTTCTCTACCAGCTCGCAGATTCCCCGGATCCCAGTGAACCCCTCCCATTGAGCCCTGTAAAGCCATCGGCGCCCAACTATCGAGATGCCATCAGTCGTGACGCTATAAAGCGGCAGGGTCGAGAACGTGCCACCAGGACTTCCAGGTTCGAGGAGGAGCAGTTCAAAGAAGCTTTCCAACCAGATGGGCTCAAGAAACTTCCAGCAAAAGAGAGCAAGCAACCGAGTAAAGAAGGGGAACCGCGGCCTGAGCCACCAAAAAGAGACGTTTCCTTGAAATCAACGTTATTGGCGAATAACTATTCAGAGATAGAACCTCCCGAGTCCGTCATTCTTAGAGATTTGCCATTCACTTTGCAAGGACTTTCCTCCACTACACTACCCTTCACAAAATCAGATATCATCAAATTACCGTCAACACTCCCACTACCAATTGTCTCCTTGCTTCACACTCTAGCAGAGCCATCGTTGCTGTATCGCGGTCTCGACGGTTTTTGCAAGACTCCAGCCAGGGGGCTTCTTGGGCAAAGTCTAAGGGCGGCCATTCACGGTGAGCTCAAATCTTATTTGAGTCTGATTGCCACTCTTGAAAGTCAGATTCGAAGAGCTCTTGCATCACTTGACGAGGAGGCCCCAAGAGAGGGAATCGGAAAAGCTGGAGTCACACTCAAGAGATGTGTTGTATGGACTCGCGAGGCAACAATGGGTCTCAGACTCATGAGCTTAATAGCTGAAGAATCTGAGAAGAAGAGGGGAGGGCAGCTTGTGTCCCTTATTCACAGTTTCTCATCTTCTCACGGCGATCCTGTTGTTGCTGCTTTTGCCGAAAGGCTACTGGCAAGTTTTACACGACCCTTCTACGACATCCTACGACACTGGATATACGATGGTGAATTATCAGATCCTTTTCAGGAATTCTTCGTCAGAGAGCAGTCTCCCGAAAAGGACACATCCAAGGCTAAGGGCGCGGGTAATGTTTGGGAAGACAAGTATGAGATTGACACGGACATGATCCCCAGCATCATTACCCAAGACTTTGCCCAGAAGGTTTTCTTGATTGGAAAGTCCCTTAACTTCATCAGGCATAGCTGCGGCGATGCTATGTGGGTAGAGGACTACTCCAAGGCTGCTTCCAAGGAGCTGAGGTATGGTGATACTGCCACCCTGGAAGCATGGATCGATGAGGCACATAAGACTACCATGAAGCGTCTGATTGACCTGATGGCCAACAAGTTTCACTTATTCAAGCATCTCCAAGCGCTCAAGAACTATATCCTTCTAGGTCAAGGAGACTTCATTGCCCTCTTGATGGAATCTCTCGCTGCCAACCTTGATCGTCCTGCTGGCGCACAGTACAGACATACCCTTACTGCGCAACTAGAACATGCCATCCGAGGATCAAACGCCCAATACGACTCCCCTGAAGTTCTACGGCGACTAGATGCTCGTATGCTGCAACTATCTCATGGTGACATTGGCTGGGATTGTTTTACGCTCGAGTACAAGATTGATGCACCAGTTGATGTCGTCGTGACGGAATGGGGGAACCGACAATACCTCAAAGTGTTCAACTTCCTCTGGCGTATCAAGCGAGTTGAATTTGCAGTGCTATCAACCTGGCGGAAGTGCATGACCGGCGCTCGTGGCGTCCTACAAAATTCGGATCCAGCAGTCTCTCAGACATGGAAATCTACGCGGGGTGTCCTCGCTGAAATGATTCACTTTGTGGGTCAGCTACAGTATTACATTTTGTTTGAGGTCATCGAGTCCTCGTGGGGTGAACTCCAGAAGCGGATCCACAAGGAAGACTGTACTCTGGACGACCTCATCAAGGCACACACACGATACCTTAATGATATTACACATAAAGGTCTACTTGGAGCGAAACGACGCACGCATAGTTCTGACGAGGATGATCGTACAACATACATGATGCAGCTTGGCGAGATTCTTCGGTTCATGCTCAATTACCGAGACTCAGTTGACGGACTTTACAGCTGGAGCGTTTCGGATTTCACGCGGCGCCAGGAGGCTGATGTACGGAGCACTACACGGCATACTGACGACCACGATGGCCTTGACACACCAACGGCTGGCTCTGGTGCTGTCGCGTCCGAGTTTCCAGTCCTTCAAGAGCGCCTGCGGCATCTAGGAGCATCGTTCCGAACTCGTGTCCAGATACTCTTAGGGGACCTGGCATATCAACCTGACGTTGACATGCGTTTCCTAGGTGTAGCGATGAACTTCAACGATGTTTATCAGCCAACACGGCGGAAAACGAAAGCGGCCCCGGGTACAGCAACAGCAAGAAGTGTTTCGACGAACAAGGGTGGCTGAGAAGTGTATTAGCTAACGCGGGGCGTGGCACACAGAAGCTGAAAGAGATACTGTGCATAGCGTAACGAGCCATGTTTGTTGGTAGGGGATGGAGTTCAATCGAAATGTTCATTTTGCCGCACATGTACACTTTCTTGTTTAGCTTGCGGGCCTCTGTATGTGTCCGGAGCAACAGTGTCATTCTACTATATGTGGCTCCCGTTCGATACTTCAACGATAACGATACATGATATGAACTTAGTCATACTAAGTAATATGCACGAATGGTTATGGTGATTTGTATATTGTGTCTTGGTTGATCCACAACTGGACCTAGAGTCTGCTGTGGTGCCTACCCTAGAAAGCCCATTTCAGTAGGGCTTCATCTAGAACATGCGATGATCTCAACAGAAAGGGAACCCTCTCAAACTAATACGACGATAAAAGAACTTGAGGCACACTTATTGATCAATGCGTGGCATGCAACTCAAAGGCAAACGCATTCGCCTTTTGAATTTTGGTGCCCCCCTTGTGACATGCCATGGCCACTTACCCGACAATATGCATATTGTATCCGCAAGCCACTCGTGATGATCAGTCCCAGACTCAAGGATCGACAGGGCCGGGCAATGCAAGGCTGACACGCCGTGCAACGTGTCAGCTACAATAATAAACGAATGCAAGTCTTAATCATGGTACAAGGCATTGTACATACGATAGCACCAGCTCATTGGTTCCACTTACCATCACTTCAATGATACATAGGAGAAAAAGCTGAGATTACTGCTATATGTTTTCAGGAGGAATTAGAATTGTGCATAAAGTATGACATCTTTCCATACTATCTATACTATCTCTTCACTGATGTTAACCCCCACGCGGGCACGTTTCCCGCCATCATAGTCATTGAACACTCATATTGAAAGCGAGATATATAGGTCCATCAGGGAGAAAACATCTTTGTTACGAGTTCAGAAGAGATAAGACCTAAGACCTGTGTTTCGGACTGCCGGAGGTATGAAACCTGGCAGCAGCATGATGATAATCCAGAATCTAGGCTGTGTTTATTTGATGCTCAAGGGAATGAGGGCAGCGCCTGCCTCAGAAACAAGGGTACTTAATCCAGAACGATCAAATCACCCTAATTGGGGACGATAGAAGCAATGATACGATTGTGATAATACGCATGGGCTTGGGATAAATCCTACTGTGGGTTTGTGCAAATGAGAATACCTTCTCCATTATCTCACCTGCCAGGGGCCCAAAGATAACTACACAATATGCACATCCTGTTTCTCTATTTCTTGGTCGGTATTTAACCGCCAGGGGCGCTTGTCAGTGTCATTAATCCATTGACTCAGAAATGGCTCGATAGGTATAGTACGTACACCGTAGGTGGTTCTTGTTATTACCTATTGGACAAGCATTCCCCAACGCCAGTCATTTACCGCGAGACATTCCACGTCAAGGGTGCTATCGTATCTAGACAGGGAAAAGAACATGAGCTCGACTATCGCACAAGGTAATCGTCGCATGTTGGTAGTGAGACTAGAAATTCCTTGTGAAGGAAATAAACTTTCGCTTCATGGTTGCATCTAGCTCAAACCCAAGGACCCAATATTTGTTGCATGAGGAGCATGGATTTGTAGGCGAGTCTCCACGAAACGAGCGAACTTCTAGAAGCTATTATGACAAGGGAGCTGTATCGGAACCAGAAGCCTAGGCTTGCCGGTCGGTCCCCACAAGTATGTACATATCATACTCTATGTACAGTGCAGTCAGTATCTGTGCAATCCTGACAGCTTCTTTCTCAAGAGCCGATTACGCAAGAGTACACAGTTGTAGTTGCACGCAGCGGCAACCAAGATAACTCGCTCGCAGTGGTGGCGCTAGCCATTGCACCTCTTTGACCACGTTCCCCGGACCTTATATAGGCTCTAGCTTGATATGGTTGCCGTAGGTCGCAAGATGATTTTCTGTTTTAGCACTTGCTTAGCTCCTCCACTGAGCTTTCTTGCTTATGCTTTCTTCCCCTATCTTCTCCCCTGTACAGAGTACCTCCTATGCTTCTTTCTTTGTAGGTCTGAATGGCGACGTGTCAGAAAGATATGAACCTTGCAGGGAGGACTTAGCAGTATGTGCGTATGCACTCAAGTTCAATGGCAGGTTTCCTTCCAATCATGCTGAAGTCCTGCAGTGCGTTTGCAGTTGAATAAATTATTGGTGGTACTGTAGTCGGATGGATAATCACAGTCACAGTCACACATCTATGCTTCATGTCGTTAGGGCTTTGTTGGAATCAACCCATAAATTAATTACTGCAGGTATAGAAACTGCTTAGCGAGCAGACGGCCTCAGGAGGGAAACGAGGACGTGCGTGTCTTTCGCGGTATTGCCGTAACGCTTACCAAGAGGTTCGACGACGATGTGCACCAATATTCATGATGGAGGAACTGCGGGTCATCCCCGTATAGTCCCCCGATAATAGGAGATAGACGCCAAAACAATCTAGGGCCTCATCAACATGGATCGCGGCATTTCCGGGGGTGAGTTACGTTACTGTACAACTGTACTGTAGTCTTGGGAATGTGCCTGGGTCAGGGATGTCTTGTCTCTCTTTTTCCAAGACCAGGGTCTCGCTGTTGGGGCACGGAAGACAAATACGGTAGTAAAAGGTAGTAGGTACTCTGTACTGAAGGTGAAGTACTGTACCTGCTTCACTAGTACCAAAGCCAAGACATGCCTCCCGCCCTGTTCCCCAGGTTTTCCCTATCTTGTATGGTCTCACAGGGGCCCCGCTTGAGCAGGCTCGCCCTGTCAATGCTGTTTGGCACCACCGCCGTATTGTATCGCGGTTTGCAACGCCCTTGTTTGCCCTGTCCAGGTTGTCTTTAGGAGGGAACTGTAGTTGTTCATTCAATTCAGTTCAGGCCAATTCAGGTTCAGGTTGGGCTGGGCCGAGCCATAGCTGGGGAAGAATGGATGGGGACTCAACTTATCTCCCTTCTTTCCATATACTTGCTCGCTCCTTCCCTTTAAATACCTACCTCCCTATTTAACAGCACATCCTTCACCCTTTATCAGGATCCCCCTTCCTTCCCTTCCCCGGACTTTAGCTTACATTTGCACCTTCCTTCCATTCATCGTCTCTACTACATTAGGTAGCTGCCTGACGTGCCTCCGGGTTGCCTTATCTCTGTCTGTATCTTTCAACGTTTATAAGTTCTTCTCCACTGCCCCGTCAGAAAGCCAACCTCAGATTCCTGATCGTCGAGCTATCCTTTCCGTATCGAACTCACATTGTCAACTCGGCCCGAAGAACATAAATAAGTCCTTCTCTCCACTGCCGCGTCTTCGGATCTACGACTTAGGCAAACATTCATCAACGATTCACCTTGTCTCCATCTGTCCCCACAGTTTACACGCAAGCCGCTCTGTTTCTATTCTTGTATGTGTTGAATATCTACTTATATCCGCTTTACCTCAGTCAGTATGTCTTTGTCTCTCTAACAATTCAATCACAGATCTTCAAATCCTTTGATAGCAAAAATGCCCGCTTCTCACACCTCATCGATCGAAGCCTCGCCTCGTAACATGAGACTGGCTACTTCCCAAGAGCTCCTCTACACCAGCATCAACGCAACTCTCTCTACAAAGACGAACCGCCCATCAACCCCGGTGCATCATATTCAGGAAGATGATTATACCGTTCCAGCACCTCCTCCACCCAGCCCTGTCAGCTTCAGGCCTGAACATTGGGCCGTTCCAAGTCGTCGCTGAGCTGCGAGTCTTTGTGACAAAGCTGCTGCACGGCACCGGCGATAGCTCGTCAACTATGTCCTTGCAGATCAAGCAGACGGGCTAGACGGGACGTCAACTTGATCTGAGACATCCTTTGACCTTTTTCCCTTTCGGCGTTATTGTTACGATTTCATATTGAAGCACTCTGGAGTTCGGGTTATTAGGAGGGCAATCGAATAATGGGTGAATGGGACGTTTTGGTTTGTGGTGCAAGCCATAACGGAGGTGTAAAACTTCGGGCAAGGGCGTATGGGTTTAAACAAGGACAACAAAAGTTCTACGGTTAGGTTTGGTTTGTGTTTCTATTAGGAAACATGTTGTTCTGCTTTTGGTGTGTTCCCTTTGTTGTAGTCATGTGATAAATACTACCGATTACCTGTACAATGGTGTCTGCCATTCGATACCGTCTCCGAGATCTTGGCCTGATTAAGATATTTTAGGATCCGAAATACCCTCATTTGGTTTCTGTAGACATGTATACCTGTGTACTTGACCCATGGATACGACAACGTAAACCAGAGTGCAAGCTGATTTGATTCAATGCCGATATGCTCCAGTTTTGTCGAACATGGCGATTGCGTGAGCAAGTACCCAACGGGGCCTCAAGTTTCATGCTATGCTGCAGGCTAATAGCCAGACTTCGTTGTCACCAATTCCCACCACATTCTTAATGCATTTGAACTCCTACCCAACTGATTCGCCAGCTCGCGTCAGGTTAAACTGGCCACTATGAGCCAAAGAGACAAACTAACATGGTCACTTTATCCCTCGTTAAACTGGCATTCAGGCTACTTTATTCTGGTGCCCTATGCGATGAAGGCCAACTTTTCTGCTGTGCGGTAAAGTTGGTACTGAAATTACGATCTGTATACACTACCTAGCCCTAAGTATTTATACCCCGAGACAAGTATAGAACCCCTTTCGTGGCAGCCCTTTTCGTGACATCGAATGCAGGTGGTTATCATTCGGAGAGCTTGCTGAGTGCACAGCCAAGCAGGATGCACACAAGCAGTAGACAGGCAGCCAGACCGCCATTCCATGTCCCAAGAGGCTTGAGGGGAAGGTCAACATCCGAGCCTGGAGGGCTCAGTAGGGCACCAGCACGAGAATGGGATGCTCGTCCCAAAAAAAACTTGGCTGGCTGTGTGTTTCCTAATTCATCGATACATCGCAATTCAGATAAGAGATCCACGAACGTTGAAGCAGCGGGAGCCGAGGCGCGAGGCTCTGTGTAACTTGGCCGAAAACAACCGTGATTCCATGGAAACCGAGGATCACAGTAAGTGATTCTCAGTTACAGCCTACTAGCACTATAACTTCGGGATTTGTATAAAACAGCACATCTTGGAGCGAAGCAGCGCGTGAGTCGATGGATAAAGACATCATGTCTACCCTAAAAGAAGAAGAAGAAGAAGAAGAAGAAAAAAAGACCACTCTGTTGAGGACTTAATTCGCTCCATCGAGGAGATTGTACGATCAAGTCTTCATTGTTGACAGTCTTGCAGATCGCGTGTTGGAAGTCCTTAGGTATATCCGGGGATGGAAACAAGCCACATTACGACGCTGCTGGATTTGGCAACACGGAGGTGACGTCAAGATGAAATTGGGATAAAGAATCATAGCCGAAATGATAGAAGTGGTCGCTAGGTTGCTGTGGTAGGCTCGTGCACCACTTTAACTTGAGCCGCAGACGCGGGTGCCACTTTACGCGGAGATATCGCGCTGGTACGCGTCAGATCGCGTCGTGCATCCCCGCGTTCCCCTTGACGACGGAGCACATGCCTTCTTTTTTTACGGGGATAGCTCTTGCCTTCTCATCTTAGACACTTTCCTGGTGATTTGATTTCGATAATTCTTCATTGCAACTTCCGTCTTGTTCCTTTCTCATTCAATCACTTCGCGACTTCCTCACTTTTTATAACGCCATTCCCACGGTCCTACTTTCCTTACTTGTGCCTTCAATTTTTCATCTTCCCACGCTCCTGCTCTCAATTAAAAAGGGCAGTCATTTAAGATGCCTCGAGTGACCCGGCGCACACAGGCTGCGCCTGCTATCGGCCAGTCTATCGCGAGCTTTACTCGTGTATCAAAAATTCATACTCCTACCGATACTACCAAGAAAGCCATCGTTGAAACCCAGTCATCAACCACCAGAAAACGCAAAGCAGCCACAGACGAACAAGATGCGCACCCGAGGACGAAACCTCGAACCGCTTCATTCGCTCCTAGTAGCGAAGATGAGCTTTCTACCCCAGCCAAATACTCTTTCCGACGCCAGGAGCCAGTCATTACCCCATCCATAAAAGCAACGCCAGTGTCAAAGGGCAAACGAGCAGCCAAGACAACTCCCTCAAGGACCAAAACTGCCCATAAGCCCGTTGTCTCGACACCTCTCTCTGAAAACAAACGACAAGGAAAGACGGTGCAGACTAAGCTTGATGGTGTATTCAAGAAGCTAAGCAAACCCACGACGGACAAGGATGCTCTACCTGCCCATCTCGCTGAGCTCGTCGATATACACAGAGCATTCGTCAAGACAATCATGATTCAACTTGCCCACAACGGAAACAATTCTCCAATCGACATACGCACCCTTGCTCCTCATATCTCACAGTCTTGGGGTAAACGCCAGGTCACCATTGAGGATATTCGTCGATGTATTGCGATTGAAAGCTCGACCAAGCACAACACTCACTCACCATTCATGATTGCAGATTATGGCCGAGGGAAGATTTGTATCGAACGTTCTTCCGCTGGGATGGCGCCAATCAACGAAGAGCGGTTACTAAAGGAGTTTGAGATCAACTTGCGATCGTTGGGCACTGAACGTTCTGCTGACGATATGGATGTTGACCTCCCACTTGACAATCTTTCATTGAATGAACTCCCCAAGGTGGACATCAAGAATATGGGCAACGGGATCAAAGCAAACCCCATCCTCAGCAAAGGACAACACGCGCTCTCAGAGCTCAAGAGTGGCATCGCGAACAAGCAGCATGACAAAGAGGTCAAGAAAAACGTCGTCTCCAACAACCCTCTCCTCAACCCCGATGGAACCAAGATGAGCCTTCTTGACCGGCTCCGACTCAAACAATTGGCCAAAGCCAATGAGCCACTCCCTCCCTCAGGTCCCGAGCTTCAGCGTCGCGCAGCTCTCAACCGCGTGGGCGATATTGCAGCAACTATTTCCATGTTAACTCTGTCAAATCCTATGTCTCTACCACGACAGGCCTTCACGATGGCGGTCATTCTCGAGAAGCTCAAGGATTCTCTTCGGATGCCAGTATCAAAGGAGGAGGGCGCAGCTTGTGTGCGCTTGATTGCGAGTGAGGTCGCCCCAGAGTGGCTGCGTATCGTTACTATAGGGGGCAGGGAAAATGTGGTCGTTCAACGCAACAACCAACCTGTTGATCGGATACTACAGGATCGTGTACAGAAGCTGTTGGGTTAAGACGGACTAGTAAGGAGACGAATCATGTATTATTTCTAGGTTCTGGGAATACCCCGTGTAGGAAACACATGTTTTCTTGTCAGAGTCAAGGAAGGATATGCATTTGCACAAGCATTAGAAGGAGTTGGCGTTGCAGGATCGAAACCGCCAACAGGGCGCTGAACAATCATATTTGTAAATAGAAACGAAATATAATTAGAACAAAGTAAAAACAAACACCTTTTATCCGTACATTCTTTCGTGTCTTGTGACGATGACATTCGTAACAGTTAATGGATGGATGGTATCAGTCAGACTAGTCGGGCCCTGATGTCCCGAATGCTCGGCCGGTGGCCCGAAAAGAGTGGACACCGGCGACGGAAGCACCGTTCCGACTCGGTAGATGGCACCCTGCAACCATGACCACATCCGGGTCATTCCCAACACATAACAGAGCGGGATTGGATCGTGTGCAACCAGGTTTCCGATAAGTGGTGGTTTAAGAAGTCAGATTAATGGGTGTACCAGTCAGGAAACGGATGTTGATTATCGGTCATTGGTGATCGGGAATGATGAGAGAACAAGTGGATATTGGAGGCACACTTACGGACCAGATACCTGAGGGGTGGTTGATCAGTTTAAGTTAGGATGTGGTCAAGGAATGGGGGAGAGGATTCCGAAGCTCGGTAACGCCTTTCTATGCTAGGGTATGATCAGAAATTTCGTAGGCGAGCTGCCCGTTCTCTTTCTTTCTCTGGTTGCTCTGCTCAAGAGGTCAACTCGGCCTTTTGATCTCCATTATTCTCTCTACATGCCACGGGAGACAGATCAAGGTCGGCACCGCTCCGGAACGCCAAAACAAAGTTGGGGAACACCAAGACAACCACAATGAAGGCCTCGCAAGACTCGCATGACGAAGCGTCGTCATTGTCATCTACCGTGGGCGATACAGAAGTCTCATCGCGGATTATGGCCTCGGACCCAACCCCAAGTCCAGAAACCATCAATCGCACAACATCACGTATATCGGGCCACGATGCTTTCGAGCCAGCTGCTACAACCACCACCCCAGAAGGCGACGCACCTTATCGAGAAGCTGGCGACGAGATCTTCGATAAGGTATCCCAGGGACGAAAGAGGGCGATAGTGGCAGTCCTATCGTTTGGAGCATTCTTATCGCCTATATCGAGTACATCTGTGTTGGCGGCGACGCCAGAAGTTGCAGCGACTTACAACACGACTGGAAGTATCATCAACCTGAGCAATGCGGCGTATATGATTGTCATGGCTTTGTCACCCTTGTTCTGGGGGCCAATAAGTCAAGTGTATGGAAGACGTGTCGTGAGTAACCATTACCTTTGTTGTATGAGATATGTGGTCGTTGGTTAGCCAGTTAACCTTGGGTGCAATACCCTTGAGAGACTATATAAGTGTCTGAGTACGTACTTGAGCTAACGTAAACTTCAGGTGGCTTTATCTTCATCAGCCATGTTCTTTGTACTGAGTTTGGCAACCGCATTGGCACCCAACCTCGCCTCGTTCATTGTCTTCCGGGCTGCTTCCGCCTTTGGAGGAACAGCTTTTATTCTTATTGGTCCCGCATGTGTTGGGTAAGTCATTAATATTCTGGCCCCTTTGCACTATTGTCCAGCGGGTAGTAGCTGCTCGCAAAGCATCTTGTAAACAGGTTTGGCGTTATTGCGACTTGTACCTAGTACCCTGTGATGGGATAACTGCTATTGCTGTGGACGCGGCTACTATAAACAGCACTGGCAAAGAGAAGTGACCATATTCGAGGAGCAGTACTGAGACAGGACAGTGATATCTACCGCCCGACGGAGCGCGGTACCGCCATGGGCTGGTTCTTGACTGGGACTCTCGTTGGACCTGCCTTTGGACCCTTTCTGGGTGGTATCATCGTAACATATTCGTCCTGGAGGAGCATTTTCTGGCTACAAACAGGACTAGCTGCTGCTGGGGTTCTAGGTGTCTATCTCGTTGTATCCGAAACGGCCCATCAACTCAAGATCGATGACCTGAAGACGCTCTCAGGCAAGAAGAGGGCACTCACAATCCTGGGCATGATCAGTCCAATGCGAGTACTGCGGCTGTTTCAATACCCCAATATTGCCCTGGTGGCTGGAAGCAGCGCATCCTTGACTTGGAACATGTACAGCCTCCTGACGCCCATTCGATACGTTTTGAACCCCCGTTTCAACCTCGAGACTCCGTTGCTTTCAGGTCTCTTTTACCTAGCACCAGGCTTCGGCTATGTGTTTGGGACGTTTTTTGGGGGTCATTGGGCGGACTACACTGTAAAGCGGTGGATCAAGAAGCGTGGTACTCGTATTCCTGAAGACCGACTTCGATCTACGCTGCCTTTTATGGGTGCAATTATACCGGGCAGTATGTTGGTCTATGGCTGGACTGTAGACCAAGAGGTTGGAGGCATCCCGCTTCCGGTCATCGCTATGTTTGTACAGGGCGTTGCGCAGTTGTTTTGCTTCCCGTCGTACAACACGTACTGTCTCGATGTGATGCCAGGCCAAGGGGCTGAAGTAGCTGCGACAAACTTCTTTGCCAGATACTTGGTAGGCTGCGTAGCATCCGCCGTGGTTCTACCAGCAGTCGACGCACTTGGCATCGGATGGTTCTCTACTATTTCAGCAGCATACTTGATAGCCTCAGCTCTGGCGACCATGGCTGCGATTCGATGGGGGAAGGTCTGGCGAGAAAGAACCCAAGCAAGACTCGAGGGCCTAAGGAAGAAATAGTCAGAGTCTTGGAGAGGTCCAAGTGGAACATAGAAGAAGTACAAGGGCGCCAGTCTTTCCAGTAGAGTTGCGCGGAACAAGGGAGCCGAGACATTAACGCCGAGACTGTTTTGAAACGAGGTATTTGGCTTGAGAGTAACGAACTATATAGATATAATTGGCTACATTACGGTTTGGAATAAGAAAATAGCCAACCTGTAAGTTATAGCGAGGATTTTGGAATGTAGAAATATCCACAGTTAGCCGTTGAGGGTATTTCGTGCTTGACAAGTGCCGTTCCAGTCCATACCAAGCGAGTCAGCCAGTAATATCGAATAGTAAATACTATCTAGACGATTGAATGCATTTATCGTTGAATTGCTTTATAGGATACGAATAGGGTCGGCAACTCCAGAATCGGACGAGAATAAACCAGGTGACAAGGCAATCCCAAGCCCGGCCCAGCGTTATATCATCACTAACACTAACACCATTGACAGATCAGATGCGATCAATGGATCGTGAGACTACAAACTGTTGTTGCTGTGGCGTCTTCAAAAAGGGAATGAATGGTACGTACAGTTAAGAGATAACACAACGCGTTGGATATGCTTACTCTAGGCTCGATTAGAATTAGAAGTAGGCATAGCGAGGTTGCACTACACGGTGCTACTACTTTAGCTCCAACGTCTGTTTGTTGGCCGACGATACGATACGATACGATAAAGAGCAGAACAGGCCTCGGATCTACGAATACTCGTGTCGAGATATCGCGCGTAACACAATGCAAAAGGTTAAGGTAGGCAAGATTCCGGGCTGGAGATCAAACAAAATCGATTAATCAATCTCAATCTGGGTAATTAAAATGGGATGGGATGAGAAAAGAAGAAGGCCCCGAAATTAAGATGAAATTGTTTATTAGAAGCATGCAGCTGTAGATTGCATGCAAACGCAGGGCTGGGTCAGCACTTGGTAGGGGGGAGGGGGGGGGGGGGGG